>NW_026729424.1:0-75463 GCF_030272615.1 Cryptomeria japonica | reverse complement strand
AGACATGACTAGGACGAATGTATTGAATGAAATTGCTGAAATCCATTCTATCTTTGTTCTTCAGTTTGCAAATGCCGATAATTTACTCAGAATTAAGGGCAGTGCAGAAGAAAGCAGAGGGTTTGCGCGAGTTGGACGATATCCCAATGCCTGAAAATCCTTCACATTGTCCGTTGACGTTGGCAACACACACGCCGATCATATCTTTTAGGAGTTTGCTTTGCTGATTTTTAGGTTGAGATGCAAATTCTTCTATTGCCATCCACTGAAAATAAAACAAATTTAAGCCCCACTTAAACGATATTGAAGTTATCCAACTGAACGATATTGAAATAATGTTTAAACACGTACCTTGGCTACTGAAATTTCGGTATCTTGCACAACAATATTAGAAGAAAGAGATCTCAACATACACACGAAGAGCAGATCGGATTTTCCGAAAGGGGCATTGTGACCATCCCTGCAGTTCAATCACAACTATTAGAGAGCTAGATCAAACTTATCCTTCTTCGTACAAACTATGAAACAAGTTACAATTTTTTCTAATGATTAAAGTTTTGCTTACCTGAACCCAACCACTTGTACAAATTCTGTATTAATCTGTAAGAGTACATGAAAATACATAAATTATCAAAAAAAAATGTCGGAAATTATATTGAACATAAGGTAAAAATCCTGATTCAGAGGAAAAAGGTGAGGTAAGTGGCATTTACCCCTGTTTCTTCCTGAACTTCTCTTACGGCCCCTTCCTTAATGCCTTCCCCCTATCAGAAACAAATTGCCGATAAGTACATTAGGTATCGTCTTGTAATTTCATGTAAAAACTGCAGGGTCTTGAATTTAGTTTGATGTGGAAATTTAAACCTGATACCTGGTTAATTCTTCCTGTTGGCATCTTCCACAACCCGGAATCTTTGTAAGGGCCACACTTTTCTTGAACTACTAGAACCTATATTGCCATTGTCACGATAATTTATGTAAGGAAAAAAAAACCTCTTCAAACGAACAACCACTCAAAATAGTGAATGTCTTTTCACACTTCACAGTTACATTGCTACGGACAGGAGGAGAATATTAAGCAGAGTAACTACAATATATAAGAACTGGATTACATCTTTACCTCTCCCTCCTCGTTGAATACAAAAGCTGCAACTCCCGCTTGATGTGAAGCATTATCAGGGATGGTGGGGGGAGTTTGAGGGATCCAATGCACTAACATCACATATGAAGGCTCTGCGTGGTGGTACCCAAATCCCACCTGTAATCCACCAATCAGTATTGAAGCCTAGCCAAATGGGTTGGAGGGAAAAAAACGTCGATGGTAGCAGCGATGTTTTGAAAAACTGACCTCAATCGCAACGGGTACTAGTTTCGCCTGTTCCTTGGGAACTTTAATCCACACCACCTTCTTTCCCTATATACCCAACAAGTATGATGAATTGAGGGTACTATTTATTATTGTCTTGAGGGATATGTATTTAGAGTTAACAAAGCAGTAAGCCCTGACCTGGCGTGCCCATTGAGAAAGTGATGCCTTCAGTGAAGCTGCAAAACGACAAGCATCGTTCTGCATATTCTCTGTGTCAACAATTACACCATCATATCTATCTTCATGGGCTTTGAGCACTTCACATATTTCGTTCAAAACTGTTTCAACATCATTAGTGGTAGCCGAAACCTCGTTCGTTGGGAATGCCATTGTGCAGTGTAAGCAGCGACCTGCCAAAAAATAGTTCAATACCTAGCACAATGAAATGAAAAGGAACCATAGTGGTGCAGGAAGAGATGCTAACCTTCTGAGTAGCTCTGTGAGCAAGATTGAATTTGGCTACTTCCTAACAGACTAAATTAAATTAGTAGTGCAATAGTAATATGTTGTAGAGGGGGGAAGTGTATATATATATATTATTGGCAACAATGAGAGGAGGTTTCTGGGATTTCAGACGAATTCTTCTGCGCTGTTAACAACCAACTACCGCTGCCCTTCCTTACAACGTAAGCGTTACACAAACCAAAAAGGAAAACTGAAAACTTGTATGCAAAGCAACGACAAATAGGGAAAAACTTTATCTTAAAAAATTCTACGGACACGCAAATGATTTATTAGCTTTCTTCGTAAATTCGCAGAGGGGCTATCGAAACTTCTTGTTGATGAAGTAGTATGCTGCGCTAGGGACAAGTATGCTATCGAAACTTCTTGGTAATGAACAACTATGCTGCTACGTCTTAGTAATAATAATACAGAGAAGCGCGTGACCATCTCACAATAAAAAATTCAAAGGCTGAAGGCAAAGCAAATTCAGATTCCGATACACTGATTAATGAAGCAGTAAGCGTTTAACCCTACCGCGCAGCTTCTTGGGACTCTCCCAGTTCGTTCCGCTCGCGACCTTCGTATTTTATTAACTTTCAATATACGACGACTATTTGTTCACGTTGACCTTTTTTAACAAAAATAAAAATAAATATTCTAAAAGAGATTTGAGGTTTCCTTGTCCCCATTTTTTTCCACCACACCATTCATTGTTGCTTCCTTTATCCCCAGATTTTCCCATTACATCACATCATCTATCTTTCATTTTTTCACTCGAAATTTCAATCCTAGTTGTCCTCATTTATATTTTTTGTTGAAAGATTTAATTTCTCTCACTAATGAAATGTAGCCATTAAATGAGAAAGACAAAATATATACACAAAATCTTGTTAATAGAAAAATATTCTAGAAGGAACAAAATAAAGTTAAAATAAAAAAATATTAAATATATGATCAAGTCGGTCTTGATTGTAGAATCATCTATATAATCTCTAAATTCAAAAGACTTCTATATATTCAGGCTTTTGTAATGATTTCAGGCATTAGGTATTAGTTGATGAAGATGATGAAGTGATCAAGAGGATGTGAATGTTGTAGAGTTTAGAGTATTTGTAATATTTATAATCAACGGATGTGTTGTAGCATGCTCAAGAGTTTTGGTAGGACTTTGTGTTTCCTTTAAACGACATCGATCATGTCCTTTTGTTTTGGTTTCTTCGCCATTGGAATTACAATCATAATTTTTCTTATACATCTTACAATCTCATAAAAACTCTTAAACATCTCACAAAGAAAAGATGATCTTACATACCATACTACAATTTTCAAGTGACATGATTTATTTTTGTCATGCCCAAAGAATCTCAAGATTCCTTCCAGTCAGGGTGCCCATTTCCATTTGGCCCCATAAACACAACGTATTATAATATTAAATCAATACAATTTATACTTGGATTCACTAGACATAAAACATGAAATCCTAACTTTAAGCATACTTTCCCATGGTGAATGAAACCTACTCTTTGTTCCACAAGTGGTGTTAGCTAATTGAACACTCGCTAATATATAACAAAAAAGTTGCAATCATACAAATAATAATATATTGCACTTATTTCTTATATAATTCAACAAAATATTTTATCTTAAAGCATCAAATGATGCTCTCTCACCATCTATGGGTGGTCTAGCATAATATGTGAATTCTTTGTTTGAAATTACTGCTTTAGTAAGTGTCTCCTCTCCAAGTGACTGTACTTTAGGTGAAGCTTAGGATAGAGTGTCCAACAAAGTTTAACATCCGATTGTTTCCATGCAATACTTGTTACAGAGTATTTATTTGTTTTCAGAAAGGGTCAACGCGAACAAATAGTCGTAGCATATATGGAATGTCAATAAAATACGGAGAGTCGCAATCGAAACCTGCGTGGCAAGGTTAAACGCTTACTGCTTCGTTATCACTGTTTCAGCCTTCGAATATTTAGTCACGCGCTTTTCTGTTTTCTTATTGTTATTATTGAAACGTAGTACCTAGCGCGCTTACTTGTTCACTAACAAGAAGTTTCAATAGCCTTTCTGCGAATTTCTGATAAGTTTTTCAGGTATCCAATTCCATTATTGCTACGGTTACGCTGTAAGGAAGGGTAGCGGTAGTTAGTTGTTACCCGCGCCGAAGCATTCGTCTGAAATCCCAGAAACTTTCTCTAGTTGTTGCCACGATTTTATATATATATATAAACTCTACCACATACTATTATTGCACTGGCGCTGATTTAATTCAATCTGTTTTGCACACGATTTGGAAATAGGAAGAAGCCAAATTCAATCCTGCTCGCAGGGGTACTCAGAAGCCAAATTCAATTTGCATCGCTAGTTATTGAATATTTTTTTGGCGGGTGGTGTTTACACTGCACAATGGCATTCCCAACAAACGAGGTTTCGGCTACCACTAATGATGTTGACACTGTTTTGTACGAAATATGTGAAGTGCTCAAAGCCCAGGAAGACAGATATGATGGTGTGGTTGTTGACATTGGGAATATGCAAAACGATGCTACTCGTTTTGCAGCTTCGCTCAGGGCATCACTTTCTCATTGGGCACGCCAGGTCAGTGTTTACTGCTTTGTTAACTCTAAATACAAATCTCTCAAGACATTAGTAAGTAAGTGCACATTTCTTATCATGGGAATGTAGCAAGCTTTGGATAGCAATGTGAGTTGAGAAACACAAGGGTTAAGGTGATAGCATAGTCTTTTTATACATGATTTTATGTGGTTTCCTTAGTTCCTATAGTCATTACCTACACTTTCTCATCATATTTTGCCCATTACCTGCTACAACTAGTATTTTTTGTCGTTGTCACCTACTTTTCTTAGCATTTCACATACACTAATGTTACAATATATTACATTATGTTACAAAAGTGTAAGTTATGTCAACATGCTCCTTTGATCCAATCTTCACCCAATATGATCCAAATTAGGAGGTTTTGTACAATGTTTATTTGTTGATAAGTCTTTGGCCAATGTATGTTTGGATGGGGTTTGATTGGTTTTTGTTTTTGTTTGGTTTGGTTTTGAAGTTTGAGCAAGATTCTTGAATATTTTGTAAAAGAGATTGTTGATTTAACATAACAAAATGCATAACACATAAGGAAGATAAACGAGGACTTTCATTTTTGCTTAAAAGAGCAATGAACATACCATTAACATGTGCTCATAGGTTTGATGTAAAATTCCAGCCAATAAAAATATAGAAATCAACTCCAAATAATGGTAAAAGCCTAAACAGACTCTAAGGTTTGAAATCTTTCATCCCAAAATGTAGCAGCTGACTAAAATAGAGTTGGAAATAGATAGTAATGGCCTCTAGAAGGTTCGCCCTGCAACCAATTGTAGAAAATATGCCCTCAAACTGATTGATTTGCTCATAAATCCTCAAAGAAGGCTGCCATATGTACACTGAAGTCGTATTTTGATGGAAATTGATACCCTGAGAGATGGGTTTTCATCCAAATCGCTCATATCTTCTAGAAGTTGGCGTTCCTAGAAGCCCAAAACTGTTGAAACCCTCATGCAAGCTGTTGATTTGAGATTGGAGAGGTAAGAATGAATCCAAATAATAGACAAAATGCCTTTTCATCTATTTTGGGGTTACTATTTGGCCTTAAAATCATAAAATATCCTTGAGGGTCTAATTTCTCATTGTGAACTTGGCCCCCTTTTAAAAAACAACTGAAGTTACTAGGATGGGGGGCACTTTTTACTATTCATCTTATGTTTCTCTATTACTATTCACATAGGGCCAACTTTAATATTTCAATTTTAACCATGGATTCAACCCCAAAACTCCAATCTAAAAGGCCCAAAAAGCTCCCTACTGAGTTCCACAATCCCTAATTGGGTCCCCAAACCACACTTCTGACCTACAGGACCCCTAATAGTAGGCCAACCTCAGCTCAAGTTTAAGATGCCTAAGGAAGGGACATTATAGTCCTCCCTTCCTGAGATTGCTTGCCCTCAAGCAAACACCAAACAACTCGTTTCTCCACTCTAATTAAAATACTCAAGCACCACAAACCACATGAAGCAACATATTGGAATCCATATGGAATAATGTACCAAGCAAATCAATATCTAGATCCCATACCAAAATGAAAAATTTGTTGTAGAAGATGAAGTAGGGGAATATCAAATGATCACCATGAAGTAACCATACAAGCATGTAGAATACCAAAACAATGTGAAAGCGAACCCCCACATGCCAATGAACCAACATAAATGGCCACTCAACTTCGCTATCATAACTTTGATCAACAATACATGAGATATCAAACCTGTCAACAAACCAATGCCAATCAACAAAAATAACCACACACTCCAACTCTATCCCGAAGGTATATCTCCAAACACTCTCATACCACTGGGAAACTGATGTAGACAATGAAAAGTCTGGATATGCCATATGATTCCAACTAGGACAGTCACTAGTCCATAAGGAATCGAAGAATATGAAGTCACCAATCAACAAAGATATCACTGCCATATCAAGTGAAATAGGTGACAAACTCAAAAGTGAAGTATGTATGCCAACACTGCTCAACACAAACAGCTCTTGAGTGGCTGGCCCACTAAGAAAAAAATCAACAAAATCACTATCATCACTGAGAGAATGAGCAAATACTTCAAATGGAAACTTTGAATTAAGCAACTCATGTCTCTCATCATCAAATGAAAGGTGAAAATCGCAAACATGTTGAAGATTGATCTTGGCTTGTTGAGCCAATAACATGGCTTGCCTTGCCCTTTCTAGCCAATCATCATTCATTATTTGGGTCTGAGTTATATCAGTTGATCTAAAGTTTCTAAACCCACTCCTAAAATGAGATATACCATGTGACTTATCATGACCAAAGCATTCTTCATGAATACCCACCATAATAGAATTATTATGACTCATTTCCCAATGATTAGGAGTGCCAACATCATGAAAAGGGGAGGATAAATCACTGTTCTTATAAGTCAACGAATGAGGACTTAATTGTTCCCTTGTATTCATACCTTTAGATTCATCAAGCATATTGGCTACATCAAGGGTTGGTTTTAAAGATATAACTACTAAAGTTACCAAAGCATGATGCAATTCCTTTGTACCAATGAGTTTTTTGAATGTATACCTTTATTAAGTCCCATTGCCAAGAATGAAGTATCATCACATGAAGATATTATATCGCCACTAGCACCATGTACCAAAGTTTTCATGTTATGAGTATAAGGAGATATATTGTTGCTGTCATAAATGGAATTATAATCCGATTTATCCCCATACCTCCAATTGGTATTATCATCATCAAGATATGCTTGCGTACACTTGGCTGCCACAATTTTTGGGTTATCATTATTGGTAGCCTTTCTTGAGACATGGACCAGCTAGGACTCGAACCTAGGACCTTCCATATGTTGTTGGAGTGCTCTACCACTGAGCTATTGGCCCCTCTTGGACCAGTCCATCATCGATCCGGGTGTGGCTTATTTCCAACACCAACACCCCCTCCTTAAGCCACACCTCTCGTGTGCTTGGGGCTCCTAGCCTGGACCTAGCACTGATACCATGTTGAGACATGGACCAGCTAGGACTCAAACCTAGGACCTTCCATACGATGTTGGAGTGCTCTACCACTGAGCTACTGGCCCCTCTTGGACTAGTCCATCGTCGGTCTGGGTGTGGCTTATTTCCAACACCAACAGCCTTCAACACAATTTGTTTACTTCTATAGGTAAACTCAAGCTCCATGTTGTCTTCTTCCCTAACCAATTATGTCTTCCAAGTGTGATCAAGGAATGATATAATTATGAAACAAAGACACAATGCCCAACCTTGCATGCAATGGGGTTCTTTAATTCTTATCACATGCTCTTGCATAACAAGATGAATGAAACCATGTAAAAATGGGAGATGGTTAATCATCATCATGAGACCCACCTTTATTTTGTACCTTCCAAGTTTGCCTTCATAGATGCTTTCATAGCTTGTTGTCCAAAGGTGCATGATATACTGAAAACTCCCCTCATGAGCTATCAAATTTATCACCTCAAAGTTGTTGTTATAAATTAGATCGGCAACTAAAATGAACTCAATGATGTATGCATAACCATGCATAAGAAAGAAACCCATCTCATACACCTTACCTATTGAGTAAATGTGTCTCCACACTCTCCAATCCAACCCATAAACTGAGGTAGACCTAGATAAATCTAGAAATACAATGTATAACAACGTAGGACAGCCATGTGTCAACCATGAATCCATGAAAATTATGTCACATCCCAACCAATAAACAGCTGCATAAGCATATGAAATAGGTGATAAATCCATAGTTGTATTGTAGTTATCTCCCTTAATACCCAAAGTCAACGAATGAGTGGTTGATCCACTAAACATGTAACCCATTAAATCATGATACACCTTATTAAAATTGCCAATATCAACTAAAAACTTAGAATTTTGGATGTTAGACAACTCTTGCTTCTCATCATTTATGGAGCCGTGTGAATCAAACTCTTGTTGAAGGTGAAGCTTGGCTTGATGAGCCATCAATTGGGCATTCCTTGCCTTCACTTGCCAACCCTCTTCCATTCTTTGCAACTGATTTAATGTTATTGTCCCTAAGTTTACAAATTCACTCCTCTCATAGGATGCATTATCACAAATATTATGTCTAACCTTTGCATCTTTTACCCCATTAATTGGAGAGCCCATAGCACTTACTTTTTCATGAAAATAGGCAGCTAACTCATGGGTATATAGAGATATAGTGTTGCGGTCCTTAATCGGGGATTCAAGATTGATTGCACCCTTTCTTTCGGTGCTTTGTAAGTCTTCAATATTAGAGTACACTTGCATACACTTGGCATCCCAAACTTGTAGCATTTCATGTCTTGAAGCCAAGTCATTATCATGCGCCATCGATTTATCACAAATTGATTCATGCCCTTCTTCAACTGCTGATATAAAATTAGATTGTTGGCAATTTGAAGTTTCAACCTTTACCTCATTCTTGTGAATCCACTCACTAATGTCTACCATGCTACATTTCTTGTCACCACTATCCCTCTTGGATTTGTGCCCATGTGATGTCACAATATTGTTGTCCGGACTCAAAGAACCAAAATTATGCTCATACCTTTCCAAGGTGTCTTTATTGCTCTTTCTTTTATCTTTTTGAAGGAAGATGGTTCCTCCATGAGTGTTGGCCTATGAGGTGTGACCTGATGCAAGTAACATAAATTTCTAGCTGCTAAAGTTGATCTATCTTTCATTACAAACCAAACATTATCAAGTTGTAAGATCTTATTATTAGGGAATCTCTTAGTCTCTATAGTCAATTGTCTGATACAAAATGCCTCATATGATCTTAGCAATTGTTCTTTCATTGTAGATAATGCATGTTTAATGAAAACAAAATCAATAATGTCTCCTTCTACACAAATGGGTATAATAGTAGTGGTTGGTCCACCAAGTGCGTGTCCATTATCATCATAGTTTTGAACCTTGAAAGAACTCTCTAAAAGAGGAAACTCATGATCCTCATGATGCAAACTAGATAAACATTCTGAACTTTCTAAATTATACCCCTTCCCTTGTTCACACACAACATGTTCTTCTTGTTTGTTTACCTCAAGAAGGTCTTCCTTTGCATGCTCCACTTGTATACATTCTTCTCTTGGAAGAAATAATGATCTAATGTATGATTCCCTTTGTTTCCTTGCATTATCTAGCCGATTGCATAGTTCCTTGCCTCTTGTAGATGTTGTCTTGCTTGGGCAGCAAGCATCTTTGCCTTCTTAGCTCTTTGTAACCACCCATCACACATATCTTGTGTCCTTTTAACATCTTCCATGTTATGATGTACAAGGTTAGAACCTTTGTGGCTTGAATCCACAATATATACTTCATGTTTGACTCCTAAATCTAGAGTGCCATGTTTCGGTTTTTCTTCATGTGTAGGAATTTTGTCATCATAGGAATGAACTATCACACTAGAAGATGCATTGTGATCACCTAAAGAATCCATACCATTATTATCCATACTAATCTCACGCCATACATCAAGGGGAGCCATGCTTATCTCTCCTATAAAGTCTTCTTATGGATCTTCATGCAAAAATGATGAAGCCTCATGTGAGTCATTCCCCAATGCTATCCTTTTATCTTCAAGAACCAGATTTGCATGCTTATCAAATTCTTCATGTAGATTTCTGCATACTTCATTTGAATAATATTTCCTCTTACAGTGGTGATTTGAACTTATAGATACCAACTCATCATCATCATCTTCGGATATACCCATAAATTGTGTGAAGGAAAGGAAGTAACATATCTTCTTAGGAAGGGGGCAATACTTATGATAGTTGTTCATAATTGCATCATTTGTTGCCATGGCATGAGGTCTCTTAATTGACCTTGTAGATGGAGATGAACTCAAACCAAACTGAGGTGAAAAGAACTGATCTTTACCCAACAGGTTGGCAAGATCATGGCTCTGATACTACTGAAAGATCCCCAATCCAATTTTCACCCAATCTAATCCAAATTAAGAGGTTTTGTGCAATGCTTATTTGATGCTAAGTCTTTGGTCGGTGTATGTTTGGATGGGGTTTGACTGGTTTTTGTTTTTGTTTGGTTTGGTTTTGAAGTTTAAGCAAGATTCTTGAATATTGTGTAAAAGAGATTGTTGATTTAAAATAATAAAATGCATAACACATAAGGAAGATAAACAAGAACTTTCTTTTTTGCTTAAAAGAGCAATGAACATACCATTAACATGTGCTCATAGGTCTAATGTAAAAGTCCAGCCAATAAAAATATAGAAATCAGCTCCAAATAATGGTAAAACCCTAAATAGACTCTAGGGTTTGAAATCCTTCATCCCAAAATGTAGTGGCTAACTAAAATAGAGTTGGATTTAGATAGTAATGACCTCTAGAAGGTCTACCCTGCAACCAATTGTAGAAAATCTACCCTCAAACTGATAGATCTGCTCATAAATCCTCAAAGAAGGTTGTCATATGTACATTGAAGTTGTATTCTGATGGAAATCGATACCCTAAGATATGGGTTTTCGTCCAAATCTCCCAAATCTTCCAGAAGTTGGCGTTCCTAGAAGCCCAAAGCTATTGAAACCCTCATGCAAACTTTTGATTTGAAATTGGAGAGGTAAGAATAAATCCAAGTAATAAACAAAATGTCTTTTTATTTATTTTGGGGCTACTATTTGGCCTTAAAATCATAAAATATCTTTGAGGGTCTAATTTCTCATTGTGAACTTGGCCCCCTTTTAAAAAACAACTCAAGTTACTAGGATGGGGGACACTTTTTACTATTCATCTTATGTTTCTATGTTACTATTCACATAAGACAACTTTAATATTTCAATTTTAACCATGGATTCAACCCCAGAACTCCAATCTAAAAGGCCCAAAAAGCTCCCTGTTGAGTTTCACAACCCTTGATTGGGTCCCCAAACCACACTGTTGACCTACGAGACCCTAATAGTAAGCCAACCTTCGCTCAAGTCTAAGATGCCTAAGGCACATTATAGTCACCTAAAATCACCACAGTCTTGTGTGTTGGGATTTAGTTTATTTGTATATGCTTCTTTGTTTTAATATAATTTTGACCTTCTTCTAGTTTCTTCTATGCCTTGAGTTTGGTCTAGTTTAAATTAAGAATGCTCTCTGAAATCTATAGACTCTCTAGGAAGTGACTTCAGGTTTGCATTGCATACATGCTTCTAATATTTCATCACTATCAATGCTATCAATTTCGCTCTTGAGCTCCAATTCTCCTTCAATATTCAAATTTTCCTCCTCTTGTTCATCCAAAAGGCTAGAGTTAGTATAGAGATTCTTAACATACTCTCTAGCCTAGTCTTGCGCGATTTCCTCAATATAGCTTGTATCCTCCAGGTTAGCTAAAGGGATTCTAATTATTATGGTGTCATCAACAAATTATGAGATATCCTCTTTTTGGCAGTCTACAATACCATTTGATTTTACAAACAATCTCAGGCCTAGTAGAGCCTGGAATGTGTTAAAAGGTTCCACCACCTCAAAGTCAACACATTGTTTGATTCCTTTGATATTAACCTCTACATTCTTCCATGTGCCTAAAGTTTTCATTCCAAAGCCATTAGCTAAACAAACATTCATGGGTGTTTTAACTAGTTTCAATCTGCCTAATTTTTCCCATGTTGCAGAGGGTATGATATTGAGGTCCACTCCAAGATAAATCATTACATACTTAACCTTATGATCATTTAATTGGACATGTATAAGTAAGGGACCATCCTTCTAATTCTAGTCCTCTGAAAGTTTATTCACATATGGCTACTTTAACTTAACTACCAAATCTTTCTCTCTAGCCATGGCAGCCTGATCCTTTAATATCCTAACATCTTGTTTAGTAAAACATGCCACGTCTTCCTATATCTATTGCTAAATGGATTGCTTTGCCTATTCTATTACCTTATCATGATGCTTCTTATCCAATTGGAACAATGTCAATTTATTGGCTTCCTTAGCTTCTTCTAGGCTATAATAGTCATTGAATCCTTCTTTGTTAAATTTTAGGATCAGACTGATAAATATAGATAGCAAAATTAGAGAATCAAATCCTTGAACACAAAGAACACCAAAATACCCTAAAAAACACCTCCCTCTTGGAGATGAAAAACCTAGCAACTAAATCCAGATCTTTATTAGACAAATCAGTATGAGACTTTACAACTATACTTCAACACTTGAAGTATTCAGAACAGCAGGGTAAGCATAGTAGAATAACACAATAAGAACTTATCTGGAACACAACTTGCAAATCAAGGAGAATATTCTGTGTCTTTCAAGTTTGTTGACCCTAGAATGAAGTCGTTGTCATTAGGGATGACTTTGTTGTTCTTGACAGTATCTTCACTGTCCTTAAGTATATCTTCGTTGACTGTGGAATGATGTCCGCTGACCTTAGGAGAAGGTTGTTGCTGATAGGAATATAATTCGTTGATCACTGTGTAAATGCATTATTAAGATGGACCCAAGCATGTAACAAGCAAAGCAATCAAATGTGATTATTGGGCTAGACCCAAATGTGTAACGTGAGGTAGCATGGAAGGAAATTAAATATAATTATTGAGCTAGACCCAAATGTAACGTGAGGAATGTATTATGACAATGTAATATAATTTAGATAAACATGCAAGCCGACTTAGTGGTAATTGGGGCCAAATGGTTGACATAAAACTATCAACAAATCGAGTCATTCTACAATCATATACCACGGATATAATTTCCTCTTCTATATCAGCCAACTCTCCTTGTGTGAAATTACTTAAGGATATTGATAGGCGAAGTTGAAGGCTCTCCTTGTGCGAACTTGAAGGCTCTCCCTATGTGATTCTGCTCCAGCCTATCTCAGACATCTGTTGTTGATCTCCTTTAGTCATATGTTGTTGATTAGAGTTGCATCCATCATTGCTCCGCTAACTTGTTGTTTGGAAAGCAATCTGAGATAAGTTCGCCATATTGTAATTGCCTACATTTGAGACAATACATATTATATTTAAGGTTGGGTTTTTCACCTCCAAGAGGGAGTTTTTCCCAGGGTATTGGTGTTTTTTGTCATGTGCTTTATTGTTGTTATTGTTTATTCATAGTTTAATTATAATCTAATTGCTTAAATTAACATCTGATTGCTTAAAATTAACATGGTATCAGAGCTTTAGGTTCATTCAAAATAATCAAATTATTAGTTGTCCTTCACTTTCAGTTTGATGGTTTAGTTTTGCAAGATGGTTACAGGTCTGAAAGTAGAGGATAGACTTGAAGGTGCCCTCAATTTTACATCATGGAAGGTTTGTGTCCTCCTTGCTCTTGAAGAATTAGAGCTATTACAGTTTGTGGAAGACATGGATCTGACTGAACCTTCGGATCCGGAAGAGCTAAAGCAATTCAAGAAGAATGCTCTCAAAGCAAAGAAGTTCCTTATTGATTCTATGAAGGATCATCTTGTTCCAGTCATCTCCAAATTGAAGACAAATCGAGAGATGTTTAAATATCTAGAAGGGATAAATGAGATCAACAACATGAACTGGACACTTACATTGAGGCAGCAACTTCTTCAAGTCAAAATGTGCAAAGGAGATTCAGTCATGTCCTTCTTCATGAAGATTTCAGAATTGAAGGACCAACTCAGCGCCATTGGAAGCGAAGTTGTGGACAAGGATATTGTCATGATTGTTTGAATGGTCTTCCTGACTCTTGGGATCCTTTCATTCAAAGCATAAGTGGAAGAGTTGAATTCCCTTCCTTCGATCACCTTCGATCAGATTGCATTCAAGAGGAGTCACGCCTTGCTACCAGAGAAATGCATAAAGGCTCTCCTGGAGGAGATCAACATGTGCTTGCATCTCAACATGTTCGAAGAAAGGGAGACCATTGGAAGAAGAACAACTTCAAAAGAGATCTAGAGATTTCAGACCTCCTACTTTCGATTCAAGGAAGAAGCCAAAGGGATCTTTCACGTGTCTGTTGCTTCATATGCGACAAGTTTGGACATTATGCCAAAGAATGTCAGAATCCGCCCATGCAAAAGGGGGCCAACCTAAATGAAGTTGCAAAATCAGAGGATAATGAAGACTATCTCTTCATTTATGCCTTGTCTAGCAATGTGCCAATCGATAGTAACACTTGGTTGATAGACAGTGGTGCATCTAAACACATCACGGGATATCGGGAGCATCTCTCAGACTTGATGGAGAAAGAGTCCAATCTTCATGTGGTAATTGGTGATGATGCTCAGTATTCGGTAAGAGGTTTTGGTAGCACTTCTTTAAATTTAGAATCTGGCATGTCCTTACATCTTAGTGATATTGTATTTGTCCCTGGAATTAAGAGGAATTTAATTTCTATTTCTGCCCTAGAAGATAAAGGTTATCAAATAGCATTTTTTGAGGGTAAAGTACTTGCATGGCCTAAGAAATATAGTATTAAATATTCTCATGTTATTGGAAATAGATATGATAGTTTGTATAAGCTTTCAGCTAACCCCATTTGAGCACTCATTCATGAAGCCCTTGAATCTTGCGAACTATGGCATAGAAGGCTCGGTCATCTTCACTATCAGGCACTTCCTTCACTTGAAAAGATGGTTAAAGGTATACCTAAACTTAATCAATCTCATGATGATGCTTGCAAAGATTGTGCATTAGGTAAGAACACTAAAAGTCCATTTCATAAAAGTGAAAGTAGAGCTAAGGAAAAATTAGCACTTGTTCATTCTAATCTATGTGGACCCGTGTTTGTTCCTTCACCTAGCAGATTTCTATACTATGTTACATTTATTGATGATTTCTCTAGAAAGACTTGGATTTACTTTCTAAAATTTAAAGAATCTAATGAAGTGTTAAGTAGGTTCAAAGAATTTAAAGCTCTAGCTGAAAATATGTATGGTGAAAGGATTAAAGTGTTAAGATCTGACAATGGAGGTTAATACACCTCAAGTGGCTTCAATGACTTTTGTGTAGAAATAGGAATTAAGAGGGAGTTCTACGTTCCCTACAATCCTCAGCAAAATGGTGTAGTTGAACAAAAGAATAGAGCCATTGTTGAAGTTGCCAAAGCTATGATTCACGATCAAGACCTGCAAACCTCCTTATGGGCTGAAGTATCCAAGACTGCAGTGTACATTCAGAATAGATGCCCTCATCGTGTCCTAAAGAACACAACTCCCGAGGAAGCTTTCACTGGAGTCAAACCAGATATCAGCCACCTAAAGATCTTTAGAAGTCCTGTATATGTTCATGTGCCAAAGGAAAAGAGTATTAAGTTAGAGTCTTTAAAGTATTTAATGGTGAAATGCTAATTCTCGTTCTATATGTGGATGATTTATTTCTAACTGGTGAAGATAATCTCATCATTAGGTGTAAGAAAAAATTAACTACTGAATTTGAAATGAAGGATCTAGGTATAATGCATTACTTTCTAGGGTTAGAAGTGTGGCAAAGACCTAATGAAATTATTCTAAGTCAAGGTAAATATGCTATTGATATTTTGAAAAGATTTGGTATGATGGATTGTAAACCTATGTCTACTGTTATGGAAACTAACTTGAAGAAGTTGAGTATTTTTGCAACTAACTCTGATTTTGCAGATCCTTCAGAGTACAGGCAGTTGATTGGATCCTTGATGTATCTAGTCAACACTAGACCAAATATTTGCTATGCAATGAGTGCACTTAGCCAATTCATGAATCAGCCAAAGAATGTTCACTTGGTGGCAGCCAAGCACATCCTGAGATACTTGCGTGGAACAGTTGGCTATGGACTGACGTATCCAATCAACACAGTAATCAATTTGGAAGGCTACTCTGATTTTGATTGGGCTGGAAGTGTTACTGACAGGAAAAGCACTTCAGGAATCTATTTCAGCTTGGGTTCCGCTATGATCTCTTGGGCCAGTAGGAAACAGTCCTCAGTTGCATTAAGTACTGCAGAAGCTGAATACATTGCTTCAAGTGTGGCAACTAGAGAAGCAGTTTGGCTTCGCAAGCTAATTGTTGGGTTGTTTGGACAACCTTGGGAATTCACTATTATTTATTGTGATAATCAGAGTTGTATTAAAATGTCTAATGATCGTGTGTTGCATGACAGGTCAAAACATGTGGAAACTCACTATCACTATGTTCTTGATATGGCACAAAGAGGTGCCATCCAGCTGAAATATATCAGCACTGATGAATAGGTTTCATATGTTTTCACCAAGCCTCTAGCTCGAGTGAAGTTTGAGTACTTCAGAGAGAAGCTTGGAATTGTGGAGAACACAACATTGATTGAGAGGGAGTCTCAGTATCAGTGATGCCATTTAGTTTGCATCCTCCACCCTCTGCGAGTAATGCAAGGTGGAGTCACCCTCTGCGGGCAATGCAAGGTGACATTGTATCCTTCCCTAGGAGAAGGTTGAGGTGTAAGACCTCTTCCACCCTGTTGGGTCTCAAATCAGTAGATTGGATAGGTTCTAAGGAAATGTCAACTCCTATGATCAAACCCTCCAATTGACTTGGCCAACTTATAGAGCGAACCTATTTGGTTACTAACTCTCTCACTTTAGGCTCTGCGGGACCTAGGAGGGTATTCCTACTCACTAGTTGTTCCTTCAACTAGTGCTTTTTATAGAAGATTTAGTGTCTTAATCTGATATCTCCCAGTCTTAGAATGGCATAAGTTTCTTAAACAGGCTTATTTGAGATGTGTGTATTGATCTATGTATCTTACAAAAGTATATATGTTACACTTTGGCTAAATTACCTACTATACCTACTCTACTAATCCTAATGCTTAAAAGTAAAGGGTAATTGTTATGGTTAAAGGGTTTGTTTACAAATGAGCAGTGTATTTCCTCTTATTTAGGCTACAGAGTCTTATATTTCACTAGGACTTCATGTATGCTTCTATGAGACAATTTTCAAATCTACCCCTTTGGTAAATCTGTCAGTTACTTTCCCTCAAAAAGATTCGTTAACTGTTTTATTCTATAATTTGCTTGAATGAATTTAACCCTTACTTTAAGAGACCATTCAAGGAAGAATTACCAGGAACAATTACAATTCACAAGTAAGTCTTTTATTCAAACTTATAACGATAAGAACATAAACTTCACTAAGAAGACACAAGCAACCTTATCTTCTTCGAGATAATATCGTAGAACAACTGCCTACTGAAAATATGTTAACTCTCAACACATATGAGAAAGAAAATGCAACTGGTTATTTTTGATAAAAAGTTTAAAAGTACAAAATTGCCTCCATCTCAAGTATCTCTCCTCCCCCTCTCTTTACATTTTACATCGCACATATATATGTGATTGAATGGTTTTCATACCCCTTTGGGTGAAAAGACACCCCCCTTTTAAATAAAAATAATTCCAAATACCGAAATTGCCTTAGTTTATGTAATTAATTGTCACTTTACAAGTTGTTTAGGCATATTAGAGGTATTTTAAGGCTATTTTATGGGTATATAATGGATAAATGGTCTTTAAATGATGTAAATACCCTCTTTTACTCTATGGAGCTTATATATTCATTCTTGCAGGCAATGCAAGATGAAAGTCATGAATGGATCATGACAAGTGGCAGAATTCCTCCCTAGCTAAGAGGGAGTGTTGAAAATAATAGCTAGCTCGGATACCTGATTATTGAATTTTAATGTTGTCAATGACAATTAAAATTCATATGTATTATCTCTCATGTAAATGCATTATTAAGATGGACCCAAGCATCTAATGTGCAAAGTAATCAAATGTGATTATTGGGCTAGACCCAAATGTGTAACGTGAGGTAGCATGGAAGGTAATTAAATATAATTATTGGGTTGGACCCAAATGTAACGTGAGGAATGTATTATGACAATGCAATATAATTTAGATAAACATGCAAACCGACTTAGTGGTAATTGGCGCCAAAAGGTTGATATAAAACTATCAACAAATGAAGTCATTCTACAATCATATACCACGGATATAATTTGCTCTTCTATATCAGTGAACTCTCCTTACTTGTGTGAAATTACTTAAAGGTATTGATAGGCGAAGTTGAAGGCTCTCCTTGTGCGATTTTGCTCCAGCCTATCTCAGACAACTATTGTTGATCTCCTTTAGTCATTTGTTGTTGATTAGAGCTGCATCCTTCATTGCTCCGCTAACTTGTTGTTTGAACAGCAATCTGAGATAAGTTTGCCATATTGTAATCTAAGATAAGTTTGCCATATTATATTTAAGGTTGGGTTTTTCACCTCCAAGAGGGAGGTTTTCTCAGGGTATTGGTGTCTTTTGTCTTGTGCTTTATTGTTGTTATTATTTATTCACAGTTTGATTATAATCTAATTGCTTAAATTAACATCTTTCACCAGGGATTTCTTCTTGTTTTTCCCAGTATCAGTGCTAGTCTAGTGAACACATATAAGCTTTCTTCTTTCCTATGTTTTTCTTCTTCTTCTTTTTTATTATCAAGTCTCCTCTGAAGTTGTACTCCTATGAAGTCTACAGAGTCCACATGTCTGTCCAGTGGCAGCCTTTTATGTTAAAATTAGACTTTCAGATTTAATGGAAAACTCATAAACTGAATCTTAATTGATTTGTTGTTTAGTTTAGTGACTTTCAGAATTAGGCATAAACATAAAGATGAACAATAATGAAACACGACACGCAAATACCCTAGGAAAACCTCCTAAGAGGAAAAACCCAGCAATAAAGGCCCATAGGTTTGATTATGCATTCAATTCCAAAAGGTAACAATGTGTACTTAGTTGCAACTCAAATCTGAGATCTATATTCTGCACACTTGCATAAATCTGATCTGCTTCTTTATCATGAACAGGTTTGCACTAGGTTCTTACTTCCACAGGGAATAAGTCTGCCCTTTCAAGTGAATATATTTGCTTCGGGTCTATATCAAATCTGCACCTTGAAGAACTTGCTATCAACAGAAACAAAGTATCATATCTGCACCTTGAAGGACTTGCTATCAGCAGCAACAATATTCGCTATGATCTTGAACAAATTCGCTATAATCTCCTTGAACAGATTCGCCAAGTTCAGTAACAACTTTCACACCTTTAAAGCATATATCCTTTTTCGTTGTTTGTGTGTGTATTGAATAGCAAATGACTTTGTTATATATGAGTTCTAACGTGCAAGTTTACCTTTGGGGTCGGCCCCATATTTTGGCACCCATATTTTATATTTAACCTTCACACGTTACCTTAATTGTTCTGCCCTATTTAAGGGTCACATGCTACATGGGAATAGGACCCAGTTGAGTTTCCACATTACATCAAGAAGAAGGGCCTAGCCCTATAAGGATTCGAATCCTTATTTATTTTCCTCTCTAAGTTACAATAGACTAACACTCCCTCTTAACTAGGGAGGAAAATAAATACATAACCAAATTCACATGGAGAATCCCATGGCATGAATAATTACAATGTTTAAGATTAGGGCCCAGCCCTAATAGTACAATCAATATACAATTTGTGATTTGATCACACAATTACATTACAATGAACCTTTACATGATCTTCTCTTGCAATGCCTGCAAAGGATGAAGCCAACACTTCATAACTTCACACTTTCCTGGGGACCTGCATGTAACACCATGATCTTTCATCATGCACATCCGTAGAGGATGACAGAGACCTTTCCATACGCACACCTACAATAATTAATACTCAAAGATATATATAACTATACAACATAAATCATGCACAACCGCAAAGGATACATATGTTTTTTTACTGAGAAGAACAACCTGTCACCTTGCACACCGTAGAGGGTGAACTCACCTTGCACTCCATAGAGGGTGAGAAATAACTGCCACCTTGCACTCCGCAGAGGGTGGAAAGAACTGCCACCTTGCACTTCGCAGAGGGTGGACTCACCTTGCACTCCGCAGAGGGCGAGAGAGAACTGCCACCTTGCACTCCGCAGAGGAAGGACTCACCTTGCACTCCGCAGAGGGTAGATGATACACCCAGTGTATTATAGAATATAACCAGAACACTTGTTAGTTTCAACATAGAATAAAGGAAAACATTTGTAATAATCAAGTAACACATTTATCAATTCCATCATTAGAGCAATAGATCACAATGATTAGAAACCAACAATAAGATTTTACTGAGATAAAGAGTATTTTAAAGATGTCATGGGACTCCCTCTAAAACCCTATCTAGAAGATAAATCCACAACAAATTTATGACTTAAAGTTGGAACCAAACTTAAATCTAAAACAAAATTTAACTTAAAGATGGATCAACAAACCAATAGATCAAAGGAGGAAATCTTCACGATTGTGAGGATTTGATACGTCATTTATGTTTGCATCTTCTTGCTCATCCTGAATTTGATAGTCCCTTGCAAAGTGGCCACGCTTGTTGCATCGGAAGCATCGGATGTGGGATAAGTCTCTTGGTCTTTTCTTTGAAGGAGGGGTAGGAGAGCTGAAATCTCTATTTATCTTGAAAACATTCTTCTTCCAATGGATGTCTTCCTTCTTAGCCAAGAGGACATGTTGCTCATCATAAGGGTTCTTAATTTTTCCTTTCGCAGCCAACCGAGACTCTTCTTGAATGCAATCTCCCATTACTTGATCAAACTTAGGAAGCTCAACTCTGGCACAGATTCCTTGAACAAATGGTTCCAAAGAGGGAGGAAAACCATTTAGGGTAGTCATAGATAAGTCATTGTCTTCAACACTCTTCCCAATGGTGGCAAGTTGATCTCTCAGCTCAGAGATTCTCATGAAGTAAGCAGCAACAAGTTCTTCTTTCTCTAATTTGATGTAGGAGAGTTGATTCCTTAAGGCAAGGATGTAGCTGGTATTTTTGACTTCGTACATCTTTTCCAATGTAGAGAACATCTCCCTAGAGGACTTCGTCATGGAGATGGATGGCAGCAAATGGTTTTTGACGGAGTTTATTATTATCCTTTGAGCTTGGAAGTCCTTCTTCTTCCAATCTTCTTTCTCACTTGCACCCTCAGGTTCCTTAGCATTCTTGCTAACATATGCAGCAAGATCATTCAATGCCATCATTATCTTGACCTTCCAAGAAGAGAAATTTGTGTGACCTTCCAACCTATCTTCAGACCTAATATAAGAAGCCATGGGGACTAAACTTTTGATCAGCAGGTTAGAAGGAAGCACAAATCTGATTACAGCCTCTATACGAACCTAGGGCTCTGATACCATGTTGAAATTAGACTTTCAGATTTAATGGAAAACTCGGAAACTGAATCTTAATTGATTTGTTGTTTAGTTTAGTGACTTTCAAAATTAGGCATAGATGAATAATAATGAAACACGGCACGCAAATACCCTGGGAAAACCTCCTGAGAGGAAAAACCCAGCAATAAAGGCCCACAAGTCTGATTATGCATTCAATTCCAAAAGGTAACAATGTGTACTTAGCTGCAACTCAAATCTGAGATCTGTATTCTGCACACTTGCATAAATCTGATCTACTTCTTTATCATGAACAGGTTTGCACTAGGTTCTTACTTCCACAGGGAATAAGTTTGCCCTTTCAAGTGAATATATTTGCTTCGGGTTTGTATCAAATCTGCACCTTGAAGAACTTGCTATCAACAACAACAAAGTATCAAATCTACACCTTGAAGGACTTTCTATCAACAGCAACAATATTCGCTATGATCTTGAACAAATTCGCTATAATCTCCTTGAACAGATTCGCCAAGTTCAGTAACAACTTTCGCACCTTTAAAGCAGATATCCTTTTTCGTTGTTTGTGTGTGTTGGCTTGACGATGATTGTAATGTATTCATCACTTGTTGTCATTGATGAAACACTCTCACACACACATATGATTACATTGACTACCAGTGTAACTTCAATTGGTTTACACTGACAATCGGCATGTTTAAGGTCTATCTCTAACCGGTACTTTGTGTCAACCGACATGTGCTTAAGAGATAACATGTGGCTACACTAAGTCAGCATCAAAATGAAGATGAAGATGGAGATGGAGATCAAGCGGAAGATTCCAGGACAACGATTCACATGTTTTGTTCCAACCAGTATTGACTGTTCTAACCGGTATTTGATTTTGTGATGAGTTACTAGCACTGTTTTCTTGGCAGTCATTTTGTAATGAGTTATGATTACTTGTCTAGATACACTGCACCTAGGAAATTGTGTTTTGATTTCCTTAGGCCGGCATAAGATTTGAATGTCTATTTAAAGACATCTTAGTGAATCATTTCAAATATAATACTGAAAGTGATAGAGAGGAGATTATGCGAAAAGAGTGAAAGCTTTTGTTGAAAAGCGAAAAGTGTTAAAGATGAAGAGCATTGTTGAATGTACTTAGAATGATCTGATCAAGCAAGTATTGTGCTACGCAGAACAGATCAAACATTCTTGTTGTTTTCTAATCACTGCAACAAAATCAAATCCCCTAACCGGGTAAGCTCTAACAAGCTTCATTGTACAAATCCTCTAACAAGGTGATCTATCAGTTTGGATTCTTAAATCCTCCAGCGAGTTTACTCCTAAATGGGTCTTCAGAAATAAGCTGAATGAGGATGGCACAGTGATTAGAAACAAAGCCAAACTAGTGTGCAAAGGATATGCCCAAGAGTAAGGAGAAGACTATGGAGAAACCTTTGCTCTTGTAGCTAGATTGGAAGGAGTTCGTATGCTTCTTGCATATGCATCTTTTAAAGGCTTCAAAGTATATCAAATGGATGTAAAATCTGCATTCCTAAATGGTGTACTTGATGAGGAGGTGTATATAGAGCAACCAGATGGATTTGCCCTATCTGAAGATAGTGACATGGTGTGTAGGCTACATAAAGCCTTATATGGTCTAAAGCAAGCACCTAGAGCATGGTATGAACACCTGCATTCCCATCTTGTGAAGATTGGATTTGAGAGAACAAGTGAAGATGGCAATATCTACTTGAAGTCTGAAGGAGATCAGATCCTGATCTGTGAGGTATTTGTTGATGACATTATCTTTGGTGGAGATGACAAGATGAGACATGAATTTGCATATGAGATGAAGAAAGAGTTTGAGATGTCACTCATAGGGGAGATTAAGTTCTTCATTGGACTACAGATCCAGCAAAGGAAAGATGGAATCTTTATCACTCGGTCCAAGTATGTCAAAGAGGTGTTGAAGACCTTTGGCATGGAAGATAGCAAACCGGTTGGTACACCGATGGTGACCGGTTGTAAACTATCCAAAGAGGATGACTCTGTATTGGTTGATAAGAAGGAATACCGATCAATGATTGGTAAGATGCATTATGTAGTGCATAGCAAACTGGATATTGCACATGCAGTTGGCATTACTGCAAGGTTCCAAAAAAGTCCAAGAGAATCTCACTTGGTTGCAGTCAAGCGGATTCTTAGGTATCTGAAAGGAACTATTGACTATGGGTTATGGTATCTATACAATAATGATTTTAACCTGAAAGTGTTCATAGATGTTGATTGGGCTGGTAATGTAGATGATCGGAAGAGCACAACTGGGTGTGCATTCTTCCTCGGTGGTAGACTGGTCTCATGGATGAGTAAAAAGCAGAGTTGTATCTCTCAGTCTACAGCGGAAGCAGAGTATGTTGCAGCTTTCATGAATTGCACTCAAACAATTTGGATGAAGCATGTATTGAATGGCTTCAAAGTTCCAGTGTCTGAACTGGTAAGTATATTTTGTGACAATACTAGTGCAATTAATATCTCCAAGAATCCGGTTTTACATTCTAGAACCAAGCACTTTGAGCTTAAGTATCAGTTCTTGAGGGAAAAGGTTCAGAATAAAGAGATTGCACTGGAGCATGTTTCCAGTAAGGAGCAGTTAGCAGACATATTCACTGAGCCTCTCCCAAAGAATACATTTATATACTTAAGAGGTGAATTAGGGGTACTACCCCTTCAGGAGGTGAACTAAAGGTATATGCTCCACACCAGTCATGTATTGCATAGACAAATTTTTCTTTAGGATTGATGTGTTGAAGGACGCTACTCCTCAGGGGGAGCGGCATAATGGAACAGGGAAGCTTGTGCCTCCACTTTGACATTGTTGTCAAAGGGGTAGAAGATGTGAAGCGGAGAAGATATCTGCAGAAATTGGGGGAGAAGATGTGAAGTGGAGAGATATCTTTGTATATTGTCATCAATGCCAAAGGGGGAGATTGTTGGCATTATGTGAACCGGTATGTGGACATCATGACATTGTATGTTGTCATTGATGTCAATATGTTCAAGAGGTGTGAATTGGCAGATGTGAGAACTGGTATAACACTGTGAACCGACATTTGTGCCAAAGTGAAATGGTGTGTTTGTTCAAGGTGAATCGGCATACAATTATGGCAACCGGCACATGGAAGTGTTGTATGACTACTGGTTGGTAGTCTCAACTTCAGGGTTTCTGGTTGATGTGCTTCAAGCCTATGTGGCTCAACTGGTGATATTGTGTGATGAGTTAGCATTGTAAAGAAGAACAGATCGTGTTGCCACATAATCCTGTGTGCGTGAAGGATCTTGCATGAGGGAGATTGTTTCTATCTACCTCAGGAATGTGCGAAGTCTGTTAAACAGTGATAACGTGTGATTGGTTATCAGCCGCCATAAAATCGGTGGAAATGGACGATGGAGAATGTCTTGAGATTGGATCAAGACTGTCGCATTTAAAGCACTATGCTCAACGGTCAGGATTGAACCGTTTGAATTCCTTAACCTAACAGGTTTAGGGTTTAGGGTTTATGCTACTGACCTATCTATTTTCCTATGAGGTCAATGTTGTGTCTTGCTCTAAATTTGTTGGCAAAAGTTGTGTGTGTGTGTATCCAAGAGAAGGGATACGTAATTCTTGCCAAACCAAAAGGAGAGAAGTGATACCTACAGAGTGTAAGTGCAGAAGGTGAAGAGGAGCTTAAGTGGATCTGCATTGATATTGAGTGTTGTTACCAGATCATTGTAATACCTGTTGATGTCTAACCACCTCAACAGTTGGAAAATCCCTTAACAGGGTAGCCTTAACCGGCTTGTTGAAAATCCTTTAACAGGGTAATTCAAAGCTACCGAGTTCGAAATCCTTTAGCTATTGAGTTCTTTAAATCCTCTAACAAGGTAACCTTTAACAGGGTTTAACCCTTAATCGAGTATTGTAGCCATCCCTTGACTGGGTGATCTCTAACAGGATCGGTTCCTAGCAGAACCTATTGTAATGTCTCTAACCAGACAAGGATCCTAACAGAGCGGACTTCCAAAGAGTTCAAAAATAGTTTGTGGGTATTCATCCCCACCGTGGTTTTTCCCAGTTGGGTTTCCACGTGAAAAATATGTGTGTCGTGTGTGATGCTTTTATCTTGTGATGCTTTGCTATTGTCTGTCAAGCATATGATGGTTCTGTGTTTTATGCCTATCAATAAAACATGTTGAACTAGCTGTTATTATGATCTGATGATAGATTACCTGTTTATGCATAAGGGTGAAATGGTAGTGTAGTCTCGAGTTGAGTGAAAAGCTAAGTGAGTAACCAATTAATGCTTGTCTCAAACATTCTTAGCTTTACCAGTTGCACTCTGTTTCAAACCGGTGTCGTTGTCTGCCAGTCATTTGAAGTGTCTACGGTTAAACCGGTTTAGGACTGTATTTTTTTCTGTACTGATTCATCCCCCCCCTCTCAGTACCGGTTTGGTACTATTCGCTCATCATTGAGTTATCATTCTCTCAATTTCAGCTAGTCAAGTTCTAACTAATTTGAAACCGTTAATTAAGATTGATTGCTTAATATTTTACATACCTTTTTTTTCATCATTGTCATTGTTAAGCTTGAAGTCTAAGCATAGAAGGTAGACATAGTCAAGTGAATTATATAGGAAGATGAGAATGACTAGTATTGAAATTTTGAGTCGGATGAATGGCTTGAACAATAGACGATGTAACAAGATGTAAGAAAATGAGGATAAGAAAACCTCAAACCTCTCTCAAAATATTTATTTACTTTTAAAAAAGGTCAATTTCAACAAATAATCGTCGTATATGAAAGTCAATAAACTGTGGCAAGGAGGACACAAGGAGAACGAACCTGCACAAGAATGTTAAATGCTTACTAGTACGTTAATCAGTGTATTTCCTTATTTGAGCTTTCTTTACCTTCACGATGTTCATGCGCTTCCCTGTATCACAATTGTTCATAAGTTTTTCCTTTTTATCCATTTCTTTGCCCACAAGTTTCAAGTTTTCCTATTTCATTTTTCTGACAAAAGGTAGTGGTAGTTGGTTGTTACCATCCCCAAAGAATTCCTCTCAAATCCAAGAAACTTCAGTTGCCACTTTATATATATACATATATATATATATATATATATATATATATATATATATATATATATATATATATATATATATATATATATATATATATATATATATATATATATATATGTCCTCTCTATACCACAAATTATTATTGTAGTCATATCAATTCATTTTGCATTTGCAAATCCAATCTTGCTCATAGTTGTATTCAAAAGGTTGACAAGTCACTGCTTAGTCGCTTACACTAATGATGTTATCAATGATGCTGAAACAATTTTGAGCAAAATATGTGATGTTCTCAAAGCCCACGAAGACAGATATAATGGTGTCATTGTTGATATAGAGAATATGCAAAAGGATGCTTCTCGTTTTGCAGCTTCACTCAAGGCATCACTTTCTCAATGGGCACACCAGGTCAATGATTCCCACTATGTTAACTCTAAAATACAAATCCCTTAGTAATAAATAGTACCTTCAATTCATACTTGTTGGATAGATGCGCGTATAGGGCAAGAAAGCGATCTGGATTAAAGTGCCCAAGGAACAGGTGAAACTAGTCCATGTTGCGATTGAGGTTAGTTTTCCAAAACTTTGCTACAACTATTAATGTTTTACACTCCAAGCCATTTTTTTATGCTTCAATAGTGTTTGGTGAATTGCAGGTGGGATTTTGGTACCACCATGCAGAGCCTTCATATGTGATGTTAGTGAATTGGATCCCTCAAACTCCTCCTACCATCCCTGATAATGCTTCTCATCAAGTGGGAATCACAGCTTTTGTATTCAACAAGGAGGGAGAGGTAAAAACATAATCCAATTCTTATATATTGTAGTTACTCTGCTTAATATTCTCCTCCTATCCATAGCAATGTAACTGTCAAGTGTGAAAAGACATTCACTATTTTGAGTGGTTGTTCGTGTTAAGAGGATTTTCTTTTCTTACATAACTGGGAAAATGTAAAGTTACTATAATGATTACCCATAAATTTTATTTTAATAGTGGTTGTGGGTTAGTGGTTTGAAGTGAAAAATCTGATACATAAATTATCGTGACAATGGCAATATAGGTTCTAGTAGTTCAAGAAAAGTGTGGCCCTTACAAAGATTTCGGGTTGTGGAAGATGCAAATAGGAAGGATTAACTAGGTATCAGGTTTAAATATCCTCATCAAACTAAATTTATGGCAATGCCCTTTTTCATGAACGCCCACTAATGCAATTATCGACTATTTATTTCTGATAAGGGGAAGGCATTAAGGAAGGGGTCATACGAGAAGTTCAGGAAGAAACAGGTAAATGTCACCTAGCTAACCATTTTCCTCTGAATCAGGATTTTTACCTTCTGTTCAATATAATTTTCAACTTTTTTTGATAATTTGAAGAATATTCATGCGCTTTTATAGATTGATACAGAATTTGTCCAAGTGGTTGGGTTTAGGTAAGAAAAACTTTCATTACAGAAAGTTGTAACTTGTTTCATGGTTGGTACGAAGAAGGATAAGGTTGAAATAGTAATTTTTAGCTCTCTAATAGTTGTGGGTGCATAAATTGCAGGGATGGTCATAATGCCCCTTTCAAAAAATCTGATCTGCTCTTCGTGTGCATGTTGAGATCTGTTTCTTCTAACATTGTTGTGCAAGATACAAAAATTTCAGCAGCCAAGGTACATGTTTAAGCATATGGTGGTAATTCTATGTCGCTAAATTGGAATTTAATTTGGGTTCAAGCAATTTTTTGTTTTTTTTTTTCAATGGATGGCGATGGAAGAATTTGCATCTCAACCTAAAAACCAACAAAGCAGACTTCTAAAAGATATAATCGGCATGTGTGTTGCCAACATGGAGGGACGATGTAAATGATTTTCGAGCATTAGGATATCGTCTAACTCACGCAAACCCTCTGCTTTTTATTGCGGTGTCGTTGATTCTCAATAATCGGACTTTGCAAATTTGAAAACATAGACAGAATGGATGTCAGCAACTTATTACATCCACTGTAATCAGGGCTAGATATTATTAGTCCTAGTCGTTTAAGTCAATTGGTTTTGTATTTAGAATATTTAGGGATTAATTTTTACTTTACTTGTATTGATTAAAAAATTTATATAAAAATAATAATAGTTTTTGAAAATGAATATTCATCTTTGATAAATTGAGGATGTAAATTTTTCATAAACAATATTTAAGAAATCAATTAATAGTATTTATTGATATTTTTATTGACTAAATTTTGTTTACTATTAGAACTTTCACATAACACAAGATAATTAATAAGTTTTTGTGCAAGACAATATACATGTCTTTGCTCCTCCCATTTTACAAAAATTGACACTAATGTTTAATGCATGGAAGCATATAAAACATTTTAAAACAACATTTCATCGTTCTAAGTTTAGACTTGATGGTTTATAAATAACAACATTTATTATAATACAAATAAAGTCAACATTGTTATTTATACGTATTTAAATTTTGTATCTCAACATTGAGTTAGTAAAGATTCTATTAATATATGATTACATATTCAAATAGAATCAACAATAACAAATCTAAAAGCATTATTCTTTACCAAACAAAATGAAACTTCATAACATTTTATTTAAATTATTTGTATATTATTAAGTACGATAATATATTTATTTAGTATTTATAATAGATTATTGATTATAAAATTTAATCATGTGAAAATTGAAAAACAAAGATATAATGGATGTCAATTACTTCATTAATATATTTATTGAGGTTAGTTCTAGATAATATTAATGCATGCAATTTATGATCCTTTATTATTTATTCTTAGTTTATGTTTGTCAAAAAATTATTAAAATATTTTCATGTAAAAAAGATATTTTATAAAATTAAGATGTAAATTTCTATTTAAAAATATTTAAAACACTAATTAATGATATTTATTAGCAGTCAAGAGAACAAACATCAAATGGTGTATTTTGAAAGTCACCCCGCAACCATTTACCTATAGGACCACCTTGACCAAAAATTATTTCTAGCAAGGACAGAAATCACAAAGTACTAAAGGTGCCAAAAAACCATGTGAACACAAGCCACATAGATCTAAAGAAACCCAAAAGCTTTATGGTAGAAAAAGTATCTAGCCATTCCAAAAAAACACAAAAAATTATACCCAAGAAATGGACTAGCACAAAAACACTCATAGGGTTTTCAAAGGCATCCCTCAACCTTTTACAATAGAAATCACTATAGCAACGACATCCTGGAGCACCTTGATAGGTCCAATGTCATCAGAACCAAGGGAACACAACATGCCCACAAGTAACTGAATATGGCAAGTACTCAAATAACTAGAAGCAATAGAAGCACAAAATACCACCATAGTGAATTTGCAACAACACAGAGTAGAAAATCTGGTAGGAGCATCAAGAGGGTCCACCGAGCAATAAGAACCTTGCTATCCACCAAATGGTCCAACTCATTATAACTAGGAGTAAACTACATCATACAGACCAATGCCATATTAAGAGCAACCTCAATAGGTTCTTCAACATCAATGAGCACAACAAGTCCCCTAAGAAGATCCACCTTGAAAGAATCCTCGATCAAGTTAGCCTTCCAAATTATCGCCAAGGTAAAAACAACCACAGTTAGGTTAGCAAAAGTAGAGAAATAGAAGATTATCCAAACGTCGTACCAACCCAAGCCACAAACTCAATGCGCAAGATACTGATGCACAAAATACCATCCTATAAAGAAAAAGGATTCAAGCCCCACCTGAAGGCACCAACTATGTAAGGAAACACCAAAGAAGGAATAAAAAACAGTTAGACCAAGGAGTTTTGATTTGGAGTTATTATGTAGCCAGCTTATTCTTTGTTGTGTATAATTTTATTCTATAATTTTGTGATTGTTATCTATTTATTGAAGCCATTGGTTCTCTTGAATAAAAAACTTCTACGTGCCTAAAACATACCTCACTGCATGCCTAAAAATAAACTTTTAACTCACAAGTAGAGTTAATTAATATGATAGGAAATGAAAGCCTTTTATTCCAAAGTACAATTTTCTATCTCTGGACAGTATAGACTTTAGATTATGGATTTTGGATAATTGGAGTCTTGTTGCATCTATTATTGAATTTTTAAAATCTACCTTCTCACAAGAATGGATTGTATTTGGTATGAATTCTTTAAACACAAAAATCCTACTAAGGATTGATCCCTTAAGGTGCAGTTAGCAATGGATAAGTAGATTATTGAAACAAAATTGATTCCATGTTTCTATTTCAAAGTAGTATTATAATACAACCAGTCTCACCACACTGTAACTAGCTAATATCAAAGTTTTATGTATAAAAAAAATTAATTAGTCACTAGAGCTTGGTTAGGAATTAGGGGAAGTAAAATAAATTTATTTCTGATACCTAAATCAAAGCAAGTATGTAAAATAAAAAGTTTGAAAATAGTACAGTTGGAGGAGTTTAGGAGTTGGATGCAAATAGACTATGCAAGAAAGGGCAATATATACACTATAGCAAAAAGATATCTATGAAAGCAATAGGTTTTGATACAAAATATAAGGGAATTCTAAATAAATGTAGAAATAACAAGAAAAAAATGTAGACGCGAAGATAAAAAATATTTCACAAATTTCAAGTGTCATATTTTACAGCATAGATAAGAATGCACATCATACATTTTCAAGTAAATCATACGAGGGTAAATTTTAACAATAAAAAAATCATTCATAAAGACAACATATTTCAAGAAAATATCGCCTTTGATAGAGTGCATGGCCACATTTATATGTATAGAAAAGACTATGGTCTGAATTTGGTATAACAAAGATGTAGTAGAAATTTGCATAGATGTATAGTTGGCTATGACCATTAGATAACTAGTTAGCTAAATAGTTATGAATAGTTGTACTCCGCATGAACATTTTGTAAAGCTACTATTTTTTAAAAAGCATCTTCATGCTTCACATGCAATGAAAGAAAGTCGTTAAAGATGAAGTGGAAGTTATCATAAGTGCGTAGTGCCATGTTATTTCAACTGTACAATGTCATTTTTTTAAAGTAAAGTTTGTGTGTGTACACACTATCGTCTAATGATATATTTGGTGACTCTTTTATTTACATCTTAAGAATACAATTTAAGAGTATGAGAAATAATTTTAGAAAGATGATGTATGAGTTCATTTATAATATATTTATATTACATAAAATCAACCATTTATTTATGTATAAGTCCACTAAAGTCTAATTTTAATGTGTAGAAACAAAATAAATCAACAAACAAATAGTTCTTAAGCTCATTTCATAAAAACAAAAGAAATCATAAATATAAATTCTTCAAACATGAAATTGTTACAAATCTTTGTTTCAAATGATCATAGTGTCAAATATACAATACAAATATTTTTCAAATATAATTGAAAAATTTGTATTTATTTCAAAACTTGATTAAAAAAGATATACTCGTCCAACATGTTAACTTAAATATAATATTCTATCGAGGAAATCATTGTTACACGGAGCGTGCTAGGAATATCTAGACATGACTAGGACGAATGTATTGAATGAAATTGCTGAAATCCATTCTATCTTTGTTCTTCAGTTTGCAAATGCCGATAATTTACTCAGAATTAAGGGCAGTGCAGAAGAAAGCAGAGGGTTTGCGCGAGTTGGACGATATCCCAATGCCTGAAAATCCTTCACATTGTCCGTTGACGTTGGCAACACACACGCCGATCATATCTTTTAGGAGTTTGCTTTGCTGATTTTTAGGTTGAGATGCAAATTCTTCTATTGCCATCCACTGAAAATAAAACAAATTTAAGCCCCACTTAAACGATATTGAAGTTATCCAACTGAACGATATTGAAATAATGTTTAAACACGTACCTTGGCTACTGAAATTTCGGTATCTTGCACAACAATATTAGAAGAAAGAGATCTCAACATACACACGAAGAGCAGATCGGATTTTCCGAAAGGGGCATTGTGACCATCCCTGCAGTTCAATCACAACTATTAGAGAGCTAGATCAAACTTATCCTTCTTCGTACAAACTATGAAACAAGTTACAATTTTTTCTAATGATTAAAGTTTTGCTTACCTGAACCCAACCACTTGTACAAATTCTGTATTAATCTGTAAGAGTACATGAAAATACATAAATTATCAAAAAAAAATGTCGGAAATTATATTGAACATAAGGTAAAAATCCTGATTCAGAGGAAAAAGGTGAGGTAAGTGGCATTTACCCCTGTTTCTTCCTGAACTTCTCTTACGGCCCCTTCCTTAATGCCTTCCCCCTATCAGAAACAAATTGCCGATAAGTACATTAGGTATCGTCTTGTAATTTCATGTAAAAACTGCAGGGTCTTGAATTTAGTTTGATGTGGAAATTTAAACCTGATACCTGGTTAATTCTTCCTGTTGGCATCTTCCACAACCCGGAATCTTTGTAAGGGCCACACTTTTCTTGAACTACTAGAACCTATATTGCCATTGTCACGATAATTTATGTAAGGAAAAAAAAACCTCTTCAAACGAACAACCACTCAAAATAGTGAATGTCTTTTCACACTTCACAGTTACATTGCTACGGACAGGAGGAGAATATTAAGCAGAGTAACTACAATATATAAGAACTGGATTACATCTTTACCTCTCCCTCCTCGTTGAATACAAAAGCTGCAACTCCCGCTTGATGTGAAGCATTATCAGGGATGGTGGGGGGAGTTTGAGGGATCCAATGCACTAACATCACATATGAAGGCTCTGCGTGGTGGTACCCAAATCCCACCTGTAATCCACCAATCAGTATTGAAGCCTAGCCAAATGGGTTGGAGGGAAAAAAACGTCGATGGTAGCAGCGATGTTTTGAAAAACTGACCTCAATCGCAACGGGTACTAGTTTCGCCTGTTCCTTGGGAACTTTAATCCACACCACCTTCTTTCCCTATATACCCAACAAGTATGATGAATTGAGGGTACTATTTATTATTGTCTTGAGGGATATGTATTTAGAGTTAACAAAGCAGTAAGCCCTGACCTGGCGTGCCCATTGAGAAAGTGATGCCTTCAGTGAAGCTGCAAAACGACAAGCATCGTTCTGCATATTCTCTGTGTCAACAATTACACCATCATATCTATCTTCATGGGCTTTGAGCACTTCACATATTTCGTTCAAAACTGTTTCAACATCATTAGTGGTAGCCGAAACCTCGTTCGTTGGGAATGCCATTGTGCAGTGTAAGCAGCGACCTGCCAAAAAATAGTTCAATACCTAGCACAATGAAATGAAAAGGAACCATAGTGGTGCAGGAAGAGATGCTAACCTTCTGAGTAGCTCTGTGAGCAAGATTGAATTTGGCTACTTCCTAACAGACTAAATTAAATTAGTAGTGCAATAGTAATATGTTGTAGAGGGGGGAAGTGTATATATATATATTATTGGCAACAATGAGAGGAGGTTTCTGGGATTTCAGACGAATTCTTCTGCGCTGTTAACAACCAACTACCGCTGCCCTTCCTTACAACGTAAGCGTTACACAAACCAAAAAGGAAAACTGAAAACTTGTATGCAAAGCAACGACAAATAGGGAAAAACTTTATCTTAAAAAATTCTACGGACACGCAAATGATTTATTAGCTTTCTTCGTAAATTCGCAGAGGGGCTATCGAAACTTCTTGTTGATGAAGTAGTATGCTGCGCTAGGGACAAGTATGCTATCGAAACTTCTTGGTAATGAACAACTATGCTGCTACGTCTTAGTAATAATAATACAGAGAAGCGCGTGACCATCTCACAATAAAAAATTCAAAGGCTGAAGGCAAAGCAAATTCAGATTCCGATACACTGATTAATGAAGCAGTAAGCGTTTAACCCTACCGCGCAGCTTCTTGGGACTCTCCCAGTTCGTTCCGCTCGCGACCTTCGTATTTTATTAACTTTCAATATACGACGACTATTTGTTCACGTTGACCTTTTTTAACAAAAATAAAAATAAATATTCTAAAAGAGATTTGAGGTTTCCTTGTCCCCATTTTTTTCCACCACACCATTCATTGTTGCTTCCTTTATCCCCAGATTTTCCCATTACATCACATCATCTATCTTTCATTTTTTCACTCGAAATTTCAATCCTAGTTGTCCTCATTTATATTTTTTGTTGAAAGATTTAATTTCTCTCACTAATGAAATGTAGCCATTAAATGAGAAAGACAAAATATATACACAAAATCTTGTTAATAGAAAAATATTCTAGAAGGAACAAAATAAAGTTAAAATAAAAAAATATTAAATATATGATCAAGTCGGTCTTGATTGTAGAATCATCTATATAATCTCTAAATTCAAAAGACTTCTATATATTCAGGCTTTTGTAATGATTTCAGGCATTAGGTATTAGTTGATGAAGATGATGAAGTGATCAAGAGGATGTGAATGTTGTAGAGTTTAGAGTATTTGTAATATTTATAATCAACGGATGTGTTGTAGCATGCTCAAGAGTTTTGGTAGGACTTTGTGTTTCCTTTAAACGACATCGATCATGTCCTTTTGTTTTGGTTTCTTCGCCATTGGAATTACAATCATAATTTTTCTTATACATCTTACAATCTCATAAAAACTCTTAAACATCTCACAAAGAAAAGATGATCTTACATACCATACTACAATTTTCAAGTGACATGATTTATTTTTGTCATGCCCAAAGAATCTCAAGATTCCTTCCAGTCAGGGTGCCCATTTCCATTTGGCCCCATAAACACAACGTATTATAATATTAAATCAATACAATTTATACTTGGATTCACTAGACATAAAACATGAAATCCTAACTTTAAGCATACTTTCCCATGGTGAATGAAACCTACTCTTTGTTCCACAAGTGGTGTTAGCTAATTGAACACTCGCTAATATATAACAAAAAAGTTGCAATCATACAAATAATAATATATTGCACTTATTTCTTATATAATTCAACAAAATATTTTATCTTAAAGCATCAAATGATGCTCTCTCACCATCTATGGGTGGTCTAGCATAATATGTGAATTCTTTGTTTGAAATTACTGCTTTAGTAAGTGTCTCCTCTCCAAGTGACTGTACTTTAGGTGAAGCTTAGGATAGAGTGTCCAACAAAGTTTAACATCCGATTGTTTCCATGCAATACTTGTTACAGAGTATTTATTTGTTTTCAGAAAGGGTCAACGCGAACAAATAGTCGTAGCATATATGGAATGTCAATAAAATACGGAGAGTCGCAATCGAAACCTGCGTGGCAAGGTTAAACGCTTACTGCTTCGTTATCACTGTTTCAGCCTTCGAATATTTAGTCACGCGCTTTTCTGTTTTCTTATTGTTATTATTGAAACGTAGTACCTAGCGCGCTTACTTGTTCACTAACAAGAAGTTTCAATAGCCTTTCTGCGAATTTCTGATAAGTTTTTCAGGTATCCAATTCCATTATTGCTACGGTTACGCTGTAAGGAAGGGTAGCGGTAGTTAGTTGTTACCCGCGCCGAAGCATTCGTCTGAAATCCCAGAAACTTTCTCTAGTTGTTGCCACGATTTTATATATATATATAAACTCTACCACATACTATTATTGCACTGGCGCTGATTTAATTCAATCTGTTTTGCACACGATTTGGAAATAGGAAGAAGCCAAATTCAATCCTGCTCGCAGGGGTACTCAGAAGCCAAATTCAATTTGCATCGCTAGTTATTGAATATTTTTTTGGCGGGTGGTGTTTACACTGCACAATGGCATTCCCAACAAACGAGGTTTCGGCTACCACTAATGATGTTGACACTGTTTTGTACGAAATATGTGAAGTGCTCAAAGCCCAGGAAGACAGATATGATGGTGTGGTTGTTGACATTGGGAATATGCAAAACGATGCTACTCGTTTTGCAGCTTCGCTCAGGGCATCACTTTCTCATTGGGCACGCCAGGTCAGTGTTTACTGCTTTGTTAACTCTAAATACAAATCTCTCAAGACATTAGTAAGTAAGTGCACATTTCTTATCATGGGAATGTAGCAAGCTTTGGATAGCAATGTGAGTTGAGAAACACAAGGGTTAAGGTGATAGCATAGTCTTTTTATACATGATTTTATGTGGTTTCCTTAGTTCCTATAGTCATTACCTACACTTTCTCATCATATTTTGCCCATTACCTGCTACAACTAGTATTTTTTGTCGTTGTCACCTACTTTTCTTAGCATTTCACATACACTAATGTTACAATATATTACATTATGTTACAAAAGTGTAAGTTATGTCAACATGCTCCTTTGATCCAATCTTCACCCAATATGATCCAAATTAGGAGGTTTTGTACAATGTTTATTTGTTGATAAGTCTTTGGCCAATGTATGTTTGGATGGGGTTTGATTGGTTTTTGTTTTTGTTTGGTTTGGTTTTGAAGTTTGAGCAAGATTCTTGAATATTTTGTAAAAGAGATTGTTGATTTAACATAACAAAATGCATAACACATAAGGAAGATAAACGAGGACTTTCATTTTTGCTTAAAAGAGCAATGAACATACCATTAACATGTGCTCATAGGTTTGATGTAAAATTCCAGCCAATAAAAATATAGAAATCAACTCCAAATAATGGTAAAAGCCTAAACAGACTCTAAGGTTTGAAATCTTTCATCCCAAAATGTAGCAGCTGACTAAAATAGAGTTGGAAATAGATAGTAATGGCCTCTAGAAGGTTCGCCCTGCAACCAATTGTAGAAAATATGCCCTCAAACTGATTGATTTGCTCATAAATCCTCAAAGAAGGCTGCCATATGTACACTGAAGTCGTATTTTGATGGAAATTGATACCCTGAGAGATGGGTTTTCATCCAAATCGCTCATATCTTCTAGAAGTTGGCGTTCCTAGAAGCCCAAAACTGTTGAAACCCTCATGCAAGCTGTTGATTTGAGATTGGAGAGGTAAGAATGAATCCAAATAATAGACAAAATGCCTTTTCATCTATTTTGGGGTTACTATTTGGCCTTAAAATCATAAAATATCCTTGAGGGTCTAATTTCTCATTGTGAACTTGGCCCCCTTTTAAAAAACAACTGAAGTTACTAGGATGGGGGGCACTTTTTACTATTCATCTTATGTTTCTCTATTACTATTCACATAGGGCCAACTTTAATATTTCAATTTTAACCATGGATTCAACCCCAAAACTCCAATCTAAAAGGCCCAAAAAGCTCCCTACTGAGTTCCACAATCCCTAATTGGGTCCCCAAACCACACTTCTGACCTACAGGACCCCTAATAGTAGGCCAACCTCAGCTCAAGTTTAAGATGCCTAAGGAAGGGACATTATAGTCCTCCCTTCCTGAGATTGCTTGCCCTCAAGCAAACACCAAACAACTCGTTTCTCCACTCTAATTAAAATACTCAAGCACCACAAACCACATGAAGCAACATATTGGAATCCATATGGAATAATGTACCAAGCAAATCAATATCTAGATCCCATACCAAAATGAAAAATTTGTTGTAGAAGATGAAGTAGGGGAATATCAAATGATCACCATGAAGTAACCATACAAGCATGTAGAATACCAAAACAATGTGAAAGCGAACCCCCACATGCCAATGAACCAACATAAATGGCCACTCAACTTCGCTATCATAACTTTGATCAACAATACATGAGATATCAAACCTGTCAACAAACCAATGCCAATCAACAAAAATAACCACACACTCCAACTCTATCCCGAAGGTATATCTCCAAACACTCTCATACCACTGGGAAACTGATGTAGACAATGAAAAGTCTGGATATGCCATATGATTCCAACTAGGACAGTCACTAGTCCATAAGGAATCGAAGAATATGAAGTCACCAATCAACAAAGATATCACTGCCATATCAAGTGAAATAGGTGACAAACTCAAAAGTGAAGTATGTATGCCAACACTGCTCAACACAAACAGCTCTTGAGTGGCTGGCCCACTAAGAAAAAAATCAACAAAATCACTATCATCACTGAGAGAATGAGCAAATACTTCAAATGGAAACTTTGAATTAAGCAACTCATGTCTCTCATCATCAAATGAAAGGTGAAAATCGCAAACATGTTGAAGATTGATCTTGGCTTGTTGAGCCAATAACATGGCTTGCCTTGCCCTTTCTAGCCAATCATCATTCATTATTTGGGTCTGAGTTATATCAGTTGATCTAAAGTTTCTAAACCCACTCCTAAAATGAGATATACCATGTGACTTATCATGACCAAAGCATTCTTCATGAATACCCACCATAATAGAATTATTATGACTCATTTCCCAATGATTAGGAGTGCCAACATCATGAAAAGGGGAGGATAAATCACTGTTCTTATAAGTCAACGAATGAGGACTTAATTGTTCCCTTGTATTCATACCTTTAGATTCATCAAGCATATTGGCTACATCAAGGGTTGGTTTTAAAGATATAACTACTAAAGTTACCAAAGCATGATGCAATTCCTTTGTACCAATGAGTTTTTTGAATGTATACCTTTATTAAGTCCCATTGCCAAGAATGAAGTATCATCACATGAAGATATTATATCGCCACTAGCACCATGTACCAAAGTTTTCATGTTATGAGTATAAGGAGATATATTGTTGCTGTCATAAATGGAATTATAATCCGATTTATCCCCATACCTCCAATTGGTATTATCATCATCAAGATATGCTTGCGTACACTTGGCTGCCACAATTTTTGGGTTATCATTATTGGTAGCCTTTCTTGAGACATGGACCAGCTAGGACTCGAACCTAGGACCTTCCATATGTTGTTGGAGTGCTCTACCACTGAGCTATTGGCCCCTCTTGGACCAGTCCATCATCGATCCGGGTGTGGCTTATTTCCAACACCAACACCCCCTCCTTAAGCCACACCTCTCGTGTGCTTGGGGCTCCTAGCCTGGACCTAGCACTGATACCATGTTGAGACATGGACCAGCTAGGACTCAAACCTAGGACCTTCCATACGATGTTGGAGTGCTCTACCACTGAGCTACTGGCCCCTCTTGGACTAGTCCATCGTCGGTCTGGGTGTGGCTTATTTCCAACACCAACAGCCTTCAACACAATTTGTTTACTTCTATAGGTAAACTCAAGCTCCATGTTGTCTTCTTCCCTAACCAATTATGTCTTCCAAGTGTGATCAAGGAATGATATAATTATGAAACAAAGACACAATGCCCAACCTTGCATGCAATGGGGTTCTTTAATTCTTATCACATGCTCTTGCATAACAAGATGAATGAAACCATGTAAAAATGGGAGATGGTTAATCATCATCATGAGACCCACCTTTATTTTGTACCTTCCAAGTTTGCCTTCATAGATGCTTTCATAGCTTGTTGTCCAAAGGTGCATGATATACTGAAAACTCCCCTCATGAGCTATCAAATTTATCACCTCAAAGTTGTTGTTATAAATTAGATCGGCAACTAAAATGAACTCAATGATGTATGCATAACCATGCATAAGAAAGAAACCCATCTCATACACCTTACCTATTGAGTAAATGTGTCTCCACACTCTCCAATCCAACCCATAAACTGAGGTAGACCTAGATAAATCTAGAAATACAATGTATAACAACGTAGGACAGCCATGTGTCAACCATGAATCCATGAAAATTATGTCACATCCCAACCAATAAACAGCTGCATAAGCATATGAAATAGGTGATAAATCCATAGTTGTATTGTAGTTATCTCCCTTAATACCCAAAGTCAACGAATGAGTGGTTGATCCACTAAACATGTAACCCATTAAATCATGATACACCTTATTAAAATTGCCAATATCAACTAAAAACTTAGAATTTTGGATGTTAGACAACTCTTGCTTCTCATCATTTATGGAGCCGTGTGAATCAAACTCTTGTTGAAGGTGAAGCTTGGCTTGATGAGCCATCAATTGGGCATTCCTTGCCTTCACTTGCCAACCCTCTTCCATTCTTTGCAACTGATTTAATGTTATTGTCCCTAAGTTTACAAATTCACTCCTCTCATAGGATGCATTATCACAAATATTATGTCTAACCTTTGCATCTTTTACCCCATTAATTGGAGAGCCCATAGCACTTACTTTTTCATGAAAATAGGCAGCTAACTCATGGGTATATAGAGATATAGTGTTGCGGTCCTTAATCGGGGATTCAAGATTGATTGCACCCTTTCTTTCGGTGCTTTGTAAGTCTTCAATATTAGAGTACACTTGCATACACTTGGCATCCCAAACTTGTAGCATTTCATGTCTTGAAGCCAAGTCATTATCATGCGCCATCGATTTATCACAAATTGATTCATGCCCTTCTTCAACTGCTGATATAAAATTAGATTGTTGGCAATTTGAAGTTTCAACCTTTACCTCATTCTTGTGAATCCACTCACTAATGTCTACCATGCTACATTTCTTGTCACCACTATCCCTCTTGGATTTGTGCCCATGTGATGTCACAATATTGTTGTCCGGACTCAAAGAACCAAAATTATGCTCATACCTTTCCAAGGTGTCTTTATTGCTCTTTCTTTTATCTTTTTGAAGGAAGATGGTTCCTCCATGAGTGTTGGCCTATGAGGTGTGACCTGATGCAAGTAACATAAATTTCTAGCTGCTAAAGTTGATCTATCTTTCATTACAAACCAAACATTATCAAGTTGTAAGATCTTATTATTAGGGAATCTCTTAGTCTCTATAGTCAATTGTCTGATACAAAATGCCTCATATGATCTTAGCAATTGTTCTTTCATTGTAGATAATGCATGTTTAATGAAAACAAAATCAATAATGTCTCCTTCTACACAAATGGGTATAATAGTAGTGGTTGGTCCACCAAGTGCGTGTCCATTATCATCATAGTTTTGAACCTTGAAAGAACTCTCTAAAAGAGGAAACTCATGATCCTCATGATGCAAACTAGATAAACATTCTGAACTTTCTAAATTATACCCCTTCCCTTGTTCACACACAACATGTTCTTCTTGTTTGTTTACCTCAAGAAGGTCTTCCTTTGCATGCTCCACTTGTATACATTCTTCTCTTGGAAGAAATAATGATCTAATGTATGATTCCCTTTGTTTCCTTGCATTATCTAGCCGATTGCATAGTTCCTTGCCTCTTGTAGATGTTGTCTTGCTTGGGCAGCAAGCATCTTTGCCTTCTTAGCTCTTTGTAACCACCCATCACACATATCTTGTGTCCTTTTAACATCTTCCATGTTATGATGTACAAGGTTAGAACCTTTGTGGCTTGAATCCACAATATATACTTCATGTTTGACTCCTAAATCTAGAGTGCCATGTTTCGGTTTTTCTTCATGTGTAGGAATTTTGTCATCATAGGAATGAACTATCACACTAGAAGATGCATTGTGATCACCTAAAGAATCCATACCATTATTATCCATACTAATCTCACGCCATACATCAAGGGGAGCCATGCTTATCTCTCCTATAAAGTCTTCTTATGGATCTTCATGCAAAAATGATGAAGCCTCATGTGAGTCATTCCCCAATGCTATCCTTTTATCTTCAAGAACCAGATTTGCATGCTTATCAAATTCTTCATGTAGATTTCTGCATACTTCATTTGAATAATATTTCCTCTTACAGTGGTGATTTGAACTTATAGATACCAACTCATCATCATCATCTTCGGATATACCCATAAATTGTGTGAAGGAAAGGAAGTAACATATCTTCTTAGGAAGGGGGCAATACTTATGATAGTTGTTCATAATTGCATCATTTGTTGCCATGGCATGAGGTCTCTTAATTGACCTTGTAGATGGAGATGAACTCAAACCAAACTGAGGTGAAAAGAACTGATCTTTACCCAACAGGTTGGCAAGATCATGGCTCTGATACTACTGAAAGATCCCCAATCCAATTTTCACCCAATCTAATCCAAATTAAGAGGTTTTGTGCAATGCTTATTTGATGCTAAGTCTTTGGTCGGTGTATGTTTGGATGGGGTTTGACTGGTTTTTGTTTTTGTTTGGTTTGGTTTTGAAGTTTAAGCAAGATTCTTGAATATTGTGTAAAAGAGATTGTTGATTTAAAATAATAAAATGCATAACACATAAGGAAGATAAACAAGAACTTTCTTTTTTGCTTAAAAGAGCAATGAACATACCATTAACATGTGCTCATAGGTCTAATGTAAAAGTCCAGCCAATAAAAATATAGAAATCAGCTCCAAATAATGGTAAAACCCTAAATAGACTCTAGGGTTTGAAATCCTTCATCCCAAAATGTAGTGGCTAACTAAAATAGAGTTGGATTTAGATAGTAATGACCTCTAGAAGGTCTACCCTGCAACCAATTGTAGAAAATCTACCCTCAAACTGATAGATCTGCTCATAAATCCTCAAAGAAGGTTGTCATATGTACATTGAAGTTGTATTCTGATGGAAATCGATACCCTAAGATATGGGTTTTCGTCCAAATCTCCCAAATCTTCCAGAAGTTGGCGTTCCTAGAAGCCCAAAGCTATTGAAACCCTCATGCAAACTTTTGATTTGAAATTGGAGAGGTAAGAATAAATCCAAGTAATAAACAAAATGTCTTTTTATTTATTTTGGGGCTACTATTTGGCCTTAAAATCATAAAATATCTTTGAGGGTCTAATTTCTCATTGTGAACTTGGCCCCCTTTTAAAAAACAACTCAAGTTACTAGGATGGGGGACACTTTTTACTATTCATCTTATGTTTCTATGTTACTATTCACATAAGACAACTTTAATATTTCAATTTTAACCATGGATTCAACCCCAGAACTCCAATCTAAAAGGCCCAAAAAGCTCCCTGTTGAGTTTCACAACCCTTGATTGGGTCCCCAAACCACACTGTTGACCTACGAGACCCTAATAGTAAGCCAACCTTCGCTCAAGTCTAAGATGCCTAAGGCACATTATAGTCACCTAAAATCACCACAGTCTTGTGTGTTGGGATTTAGTTTATTTGTATATGCTTCTTTGTTTTAATATAATTTTGACCTTCTTCTAGTTTCTTCTATGCCTTGAGTTTGGTCTAGTTTAAATTAAGAATGCTCTCTGAAATCTATAGACTCTCTAGGAAGTGACTTCAGGTTTGCATTGCATACATGCTTCTAATATTTCATCACTATCAATGCTATCAATTTCGCTCTTGAGCTCCAATTCTCCTTCAATATTCAAATTTTCCTCCTCTTGTTCATCCAAAAGGCTAGAGTTAGTATAGAGATTCTTAACATACTCTCTAGCCTAGTCTTGCGCGATTTCCTCAATATAGCTTGTATCCTCCAGGTTAGCTAAAGGGATTCTAATTATTATGGTGTCATCAACAAATTATGAGATATCCTCTTTTTGGCAGTCTACAATACCATTTGATTTTACAAACAATCTCAGGCCTAGTAGAGCCTGGAATGTGTTAAAAGGTTCCACCACCTCAAAGTCAACACATTGTTTGATTCCTTTGATATTAACCTCTACATTCTTCCATGTGCCTAAAGTTTTCATTCCAAAGCCATTAGCTAAACAAACATTCATGGGTGTTTTAACTAGTTTCAATCTGCCTAATTTTTCCCATGTTGCAGAGGGTATGATATTGAGGTCCACTCCAAGATAAATCATTACATACTTAACCTTATGATCATTTAATTGGACATGTATAAGTAAGGGACCACCCTTCTAATTCTAGTCCTCTGAAAGTTTATTCACATATGGCTACTTTAACTTGACTACCAAATCTTTCTCTCTAGCCATGGCAGCCTGATCCTTTAATATCCTAACATCTTGTTTAGTAAAACATGCCACGTCTTCCTATATCTATTGCTAAATGGATTGCTTTGCCTATTCTATTACCTTATCATGATGCTTCTTATCCAATTGGAACAATGTCAATTTATTGGCTTCCTTAGCTTCTTCTAGGCTATAATAGTCATTGAATCCTTCTTTGTTAAATTTTAGGATCAGACTGATAAATATAGATAGCAAAATTAGAGAATCAAATCCTTGAACACAAAGAACACCAAAATACCCTAAAAAACACCTCCCTCTTGGAGATGAAAAACCTAGCAACTAAATCCAGATCTTTATTAGACAAATCAGTATGAGACTTTACAACTATACTTCAACACTTGAAGTATTCAGAACAGCAGGGTAAGCATAGTAGAATAACACAATAAGAACTTATCTGGAACACAACTTGCAAATCAAGGAGAATATTCTGTGTCTTTCAAGTTTGTTGACCCTAGAATGAAGTCGTTGTCATTAGGGATGACTTTGTTGTTCTTGACAGTATCTTCACTGTCCTTAAGTATATCTTCGTTGACTGTGGAATGATGTCCGCTGACCTTAGGAGAAGGTTGTTGCTGATAGGAATATAATTCGTTGATCACTGTGTAAATGCATTATTAAGATGGACCCAAGCATGTAACAAGCAAAGCAATCAAATGTGATTATTGGGCTAGACCCAAATGTGTAACGTGAGGTAGCATGGAAGGAAATTAAATATAATTATTGAGCTAGACCCAAATGTAACGTGAGGAATGTATTATGACAATGTAATATAATTTAGATAAACATGCAAGCCGACTTAGTGGTAATTGGGGCCAAATGGTTGACATAAAACTATCAACAAATCGAGTCATTCTACAATCATATACCACGGATATAATTTCCTCTTCTATATCAGCCAACTCTCCTTGTGTGAAATTACTTAAGGATATTGATAGGCGAAGTTGAAGGCTCTCCTTGTGCGAACTTGAAGGCTCTCCCTATGTGATTCTGCTCCAGCCTATCTCAGACATCTGTTGTTGATCTCCTTTAGTCATATGTTGTTGATTAGAGTTGCATCCATCATTGCTCCGCTAACTTGTTGTTTGGAAAGCAATCTGAGATAAGTTCGCCATATTGTAATTGCCTACATTTGAGACAATACATATTATATTTAAGGTTGGGTTTTTCACCTCCAAGAGGGAGTTTTTCCCAGGGTATTGGTGTTTTTTGTCATGTGCTTTATTGTTGTTATTGTTTATTCATAGTTTAATTATAATCTAATTGCTTAAATTAACATCTGATTGCTTAAAATTAACATGGTATCAGAGCTTTAGGTTCATTCAAAATAATCAAATTATTAGTTGTCCTTCACTTTCAGTTTGATGGTTTAGTTTTGCAAGATGGTTACAGGTCTGAAAGTAGAGGATAGACTTGAAGGTGCCCTCAATTTTACATCATGGAAGGTTTGTGTCCTCCTTGCTCTTGAAGAATTAGAGCTATTACAGTTTGTGGAAGACATGGATCTGACTGAACCTTCGGATCCGGAAGAGCTAAAGCAATTCAAGAAGAATGCTCTCAAAGCAAAGAAGTTCCTTATTGATTCTATGAAGGATCATCTTGTTCCAGTCATCTCCAAATTGAAGACAAATCGAGAGATGTTTAAATATCTAGAAGGGATAAATGAGATCAACAACATGAACTGGACACTTACATTGAGGCAGCAACTTCTTCAAGTCAAAATGTGCAAAGGAGATTCAGTCATGTCCTTCTTCATGAAGATTTCAGAATTGAAGGACCAACTCAGCGCCATTGGAAGCGAAGTTGTGGACAAGGATATTGTCATGATTGTTTGAATGGTCTTCCTGACTCTTGGGATCCTTTCATTCAAAGCATAAGTGGAAGAGTTGAATTCCCTTCCTTCGATCACCTTCGATCAGATTGCATTCAAGAGGAGTCACGCCTTGCTACCAGAGAAATGCATAAAGGCTCTCCTGGAGGAGATCAACATGTGCTTGCATCTCAACATGTTCGAAGAAAGGGAGACCATTGGAAGAAGAACAACTTCAAAAGAGATCTAGAGATTTCAGACCTCCTACTTTCGATTCAAGGAAGAAGCCAAAGGGATCTTTCACGTGTCTGTTGCTTCATATGCGACAAGTTTGGACATTATGCCAAAGAATGTCAGAATCCGCCCATGCAAAAGGGGGCCAACCTAAATGAAGTTGCAAAATCAGAGGATAATGAAGACTATCTCTTCATTTATGCCTTGTCTAGCAATGTGCCAATCGATAGTAACACTTGGTTGATAGACAGTGGTGCATCTAAACACATCACGGGATATCGGGAGCATCTCTCAGACTTGATGGAGAAAGAGTCCAATCTTCATGTGGTAATTGGTGATGATGCTCAGTATTCGGTAAGAGGTTTTGGTAGCACTTCTTTAAATTTAGAATCTGGCATGTCCTTACATCTTAGTGATATTGTATTTGTCCCTGGAATTAAGAGGAATTTAATTTCTATTTCTGCCCTAGAAGATAAAGGTTATCAAATAGCATTTTTTGAGGGTAAAGTACTTGCATGGCCTAAGAAATATAGTATTAAATATTCTCATGTTATTGGAAATAGATATGATAGTTTGTATAAGCTTTCAGCTAACCCCATTTGAGCACTCATTCATGAAGCCCTTGAATCTTGCGAACTATGGCATAGAAGGCTCGGTCATCTTCACTATCAGGCACTTCCTTCACTTGAAAAGATGGTTAAAGGTATACCTAAACTTAATCAATCTCATGATGATGCTTGCAAAGATTGTGCATTAGGTAAGAACACTAAAAGTCCATTTCATAAAAGTGAAAGTAGAGCTAAGGAAAAATTAGCACTTGTTCATTCTAATCTATGTGGACCCGTGTTTGTTCCTTCACCTAGCAGATTTCTATACTATGTTACATTTATTGATGATTTCTCTAGAAAGACTTGGATTTACTTTCTAAAATTTAAAGAATCTAATGAAGTGTTAAGTAGGTTCAAAGAATTTAAAGCTCTAGCTGAAAATATGTATGGTGAAAGGATTAAAGTGTTAAGATCTGACAATGGAGGTTAATACACCTCAAGTGGCTTCAATGACTTTTGTGTAGAAATAGGAATTAAGAGGGAGTTCTACGTTCCCTACAATCCTCAGCAAAATGGTGTAGTTGAACAAAAGAATAGAGCCATTGTTGAAGTTGCCAAAGCTATGATTCACGATCAAGACCTGCAAACCTCCTTATGGGCTGAAGTATCCAAGACTGCAGTGTACATTCAGAATAGATGCCCTCATCGTGTCCTAAAGAACACAACTCCCGAGGAAGCTTTCACTGGAGTCAAACCAGATATCAGCCACCTAAAGATCTTTAGAAGTCCTGTATATGTTCATGTGCCAAAGGAAAAGAGTATTAAGTTAGAGTCTTTAGGTATTTAATGGTGAAATGCTAATTCTCGTTCTATATGTGGATGATTTATTTCTAACTGGTGAAGATAATCTCATCATTAGGTGTAAGAAAAAATTAACTACTGAATTTGAAATGAAGGATCTAGGTATAATGCATTACTTTCTAGGGTTAGAAGTGTGGCAAAGACCTAATGAAATTATTCTAAGTCAAGGTAAATATGCTATTGATATTTTGAAAAGATTTGGTATGATGGATTGTAAACCTATGTCTACTGTTATGGAAACTAACTTGAAGAAGTTGAGTATTTTTGCAACTAACTCTGATTTTGCAGATCCTTCAGAGTACAGGCAGTTGATTGGATCCTTGATGTATCTAGTCAACACTAGACCAAATATTTGCTATGCAATGAGTGCACTTAGCCAATTCATGAATCAGCCAAAGAATGTTCACTTGGTGGCAGCCAAGCACATCCTGAGATACTTGCGTGGAACAGTTGGCTATGGACTGACGTATCCAATCAACACAGTAATCAATTTGGAAGGCTACTCTGATTTTGATTGGGCTGGAAGTGTTACTGACAGGAAAAGCACTTCAGGAATCTATTTCAGCTTGGGTTCCGCTATGATCTCTTGGGCCAGTAGGAAACAGTCCTCAGTTGCATTAAGTACTGCAGAAGCTGAATACATTGCTTCAAGTGTGGCAACTAGAGAAGCAGTTTGGCTTCGCAAGCTAATTGTTGGGTTGTTTGGACAACCTTGGGAATTCACTGTTATTTATTGTGATAATCAGAGTTGTATTAAAATGTCTAATGATCGTGTGTTGCATGACAGGTCAAAACATGTGGAAACTCACTATCACTATGTTCTTGATATGGCACAAAGAGGTGCCATCCAGCTGAAATATATCAGCACTGATGAATAGGTTTCATATGTTTTCACCAAGCCTCTAGCTCGAGTGAAGTTTGAGTACTTCAGAGAGAAGCTTGGAATTGTGGAGAACACAACATTGATTGAGAGGGAGTCTCAGTATCAGTGATGCCATTTAGTTTGCATCCTCCACCCTCTGCGAGTAATGCAAGGTGGAGTCACCCTCTGCGGGCAATGCAAGGTGACATTGTATCCTTCCCTAGGAGAAGGTTGAGGTGTAAGACCTCTTCCACCCTGTTGGGTCTCAAATCAGTAGATTGGATAGGTTCTAAGGAAATGTCAACTCCTATGATCAAACCCTCCAATTGACTTGGCCAACTTATAGAGCGAACCTATTTGGTTACTAACTCTCTCACTTTAGGCTCTGCGGGACCTAGGAGGGTATTCCTACTCACTAGTTGTTCCTTCAACTAGTGCTTTTTATAGAAGATTTAGTGTCTTAATCTGATATCTCCCAGTCTTAGAATGGCATAAGTTTCTTAAACAGGCTTATTTGAGATGTGTGTATTGATCTATGTATCTTACAAAAGTATATATGTTACACTTTGGCTAAATTACCTACTATACCTACTCTACTAATCCTAATGCTTAAAAGTAAAGGGTAATTGTTATGGTTAAAGGGTTTGTTTACAAATGAGCAGTGTATTTCCTCTTATTTAGGCTACAGAGTCTTATATTTCACTAGGACTTCATGTATGCTTCTATGAGACAATTTTCAAATCTACCCCTTTGGTAAATCTGTCAGTTACTTTCCCTCAAAAAGATTCGTTAACTGTTTTATTCTATAATTTGCTTGAATGAATTTAACCCTTACTTTAAGAGACCATTCAAGGAAGAATTACCAGGAACAATTACAATTCACAAGTAAGTCTTTTATTCAAACTTATAACGATAAGAACATAAACTTCACTAAGAAGACACAAGCAACCTTATCTTCTTCGAGATAATATCGTAGAACAACTGCCTACTGAAAATATGTTAACTCTCAACACATATGAGAAAGAAAATGCAACTGGTTATTTTTGATAAAAAGTTTAAAAGTACAAAATTGCCTCCATCTCAAGTATCTCTCCTCCCCCTCTCTTTACATTTTACATCGCACATATATATGTGATTGAATGGTTTTCATACCCCTTTGGGTGAAAAGACACCCCCCTTTTAAATAAAAATAATTCCAAATACCGAAATTGCCTTAGTTTATGTAATTAATTGTCACTTTACAAGTTGTTTAGGCATATTAGAGGTATTTTAAGGCTATTTTATGGGTATATAATGGATAAATGGTCTTTAAATGATGTAAATACCCTCTTTTACTCTATGGAGCTTATATATTCATTCTTGCAGGCAATGCAAGATGAAAGTCATGAATGGATCATGACAAGTGGCAGAATTCCTCCCTAGCTAAGAGGGAGTGTTGAAAATAATAGCTAGCTCGGATACCTGATTATTGAATTTTAATGTTGTCAATGACAATTAAAATTCATATGTATTATCTCTCATGTAAATGCATTATTAAGATGGACCCAAGCATCTAATGTGCAAAGTAATCAAATGTGATTATTGGGCTAGACCCAAATGTGTAACGTGAGGTAGCATGGAAGGTAATTAAATATAATTATTGGGTTGGACCCAAATGTAACGTGAGGAATGTATTATGACAATGCAATATAATTTAGATAAACATGCAAACCGACTTAGTGGTAATTGGCGCCAAAAGGTTGATATAAAACTATCAACAAATGAAGTCATTCTACAATCATATACCACGGATATAATTTGCTCTTCTATATCAGTGAACTCTCCTTACTTGTGTGAAATTACTTAAAGGTATTGATAGGCGAAGTTGAAGGCTCTCCTTGTGCGATTTTGCTCCAGCCTATCTCAGACAACTATTGTTGATCTCCTTTAGTCATTTGTTGTTGATTAGAGCTGCATCCTTCATTGCTCCGCTAACTTGTTGTTTGAACAGCAATCTGAGATAAGTTTGCCATATTGTAATCTAAGATAAGTTTGCCATATTATATTTAAGGTTGGGTTTTTCACCTCCAAGAGGGAGGTTTTCTCAGGGTATTGGTGTCTTTTGTCTTGTGCTTTATTGTTGTTATTATTTATTCACAGTTTGATTATAATCTAATTGCTTAAATTAACATCTTTCACCAGGGATTTCTTCTTGTTTTTCCCAGTATCAGTGCTAGTCTAGTGAACACATATAAGCTTTCTTCTTTCCTATGTTTTTCTTCTTCTTCTTTTTTATTATCAAGTCTCCTCTGAAGTTGTACTCCTATGAAGTCTACAGAGTCCACATGTTCGTCCAGTGGCAGCCTTTTATGTTAAAATTAGACTTTCAGATTTAATGGAAAACTCATAAACTGAATCTTAATTGATTTGTTGTTTAGTTTAGTGACTTTCAGAATTAGGCATAAACATAAAGATGAACAATAATGAAACACGACACGCAAATACCCTAGGAAAACCTCCTAAGAGGAAAAACCCAGCAATAAAGGCCCATAGGTTTGATTATGCATTCAATTCCAAAAGGTAACAATGTGTACTTAGTTGCAACTCAAATCTGAGATCTATATTCTGCACACTTGCATAAATCTGATCTGCTTCTTTATCATGAACAGGTTTGCACTAGGTTCTTACTTCCACAGGGAATAAGTCTGCCCTTTCAAGTGAATATATTTGCTTCGGGTCTATATCAAATCTGCACCTTGAAGAACTTGCTATCAACAGAAACAAAGTATCATATCTGCACCTTGAAGGACTTGCTATCAGCAGCAACAATATTCGCTATGATCTTGAACAAATTCGCTATAATCTCCTTGAACAGATTCGCCAAGTTCAGTAACAACTTTCACACCTTTAAAGCATATATCCTTTTTCGTTGTTTGTGTGTGTATTGAATAGCAAATGACTTTGTTATATATGAGTTCTAACGTGCAAGTTTACCTTTGGGGTCGGCCCCATATTTTGGCACCCATATTTTATATTTAACCTTCACACGTTACCTTAATTGTTCTGCCCTATTTAAGGGTCACATGCTACATGGGAATAGGACCCAGTTGAGTTTCCACATTACATCAAGAAGAAGGGCCTAGCCCTATAAGGATTCGAATCCTTATTTATTTTCCTCACTAAGTTACAATAGACTAACACTCCCTCTTAACTAGGGAGGAAAATAAATACATAACCAAATTCACATGGAGAATCCCATGGCATGAATAATTACAATGTTTAAGATTAGGGCCCAGCCCTAATAGTACAATCAATATACAATTTGTGATTTGATCACACAATTACATTACAATGAACCTTTACATGATCTTCTCTTGCAATGCCTGCAAAGGATGAAGCCAACACTTCATAACTTCACACTTTCCTGGGGACCTGCATGTAACACCATGATCTTTCATCATGCACATCCGTAGAGGATGACAGAGACCTTTCCATACGCACACCTACAATAATTAATACTCAAAGATATATATAACTATACAACATAAATCATGCACAACCGCAAAGGATACATATGTTTTTTTACTGAGAAGAACAACCTGTCACCTTGCACACCGTAGAGGGTGAACTCACCTTGCACTCCATAGAGGGTGAGAAATAACTGCCACCTTGCACTCCGCAGAGGGTGGAAAGAACTGCCACCTTGCACTTCGCAGAGGGTGGACTCACCTTGCACTCCGCAGAGGGCGAGAGAGAACTGCCACCTTGCACTCCGCAGAGGAAGGACTCACCTTGCACTCCGCAGAGGGTAGATGATACACCCAGTGTATTATAGAATATAACCAGAACACTTGTTAGTTTCAACATAGAATAAAGGAAAACATTTGTAATAATCAAGTAACACATTTATCAATTCCATCATTAGAGCAATAGATCACAATGATTAGAAACCAACAATAAGATTTTACTGAGATAAAGAGTATTTTAAAGATGTCATGGGACTCCCTCTAAAACCCTATCTAGAAGATAAATCCACAAAAAATTTATGACTTAAAGTTGGAACCAAACTTAAATCTAAAACAAAATTTAACTTAAAGATGGATCAACAAACCAATAGATCAAAGGAGGAAATCTTCACGATTGTGAGGATTTGATACGTCATTTATGTTTGCATCTTCTTGCTCATCCTGAATTTGATAGTCCCTTGCAAAGTGGCCACGCTTGTTGCATCGGAAGCATCGGATGTGGGATAAGTCTCTTGGTCTTTTCTTTGAAGGAGGGGTAGGAGAGCTGAAATCTCTATTTATCTTGAAAACATTCTTCTTCCAATGGATGTCTTCCTTCTTAGCCAAGAGGACATGTTGCTCATCATAAGGGTTCTTAATTTTTCCTTTCGCAGCCAACCGAGACTCTTCTTGAATGCAATCTCCCATTACTTGATCAAACTTAGGAAGCTCAACTCTGGCACAGATTCCTTGAACAAATGGTTCCAAAGAGGGAGGAAAACCATTTAGGGTAGTCATAGATAAGTCATTGTCTTCAACACTCTTCCCAATGGTGGCAAGTTGATCTCTCAGCTCAGAGATTCTCATGAAGTAAGCAGCAACAAGTTCTTCTTTCTCTAATTTGATGTAGGAGAGTTGATTCCTTAAGGCAAGGATGTAGCTGGTATTTTTGACTTCGTACATCTTTTCCAATGTAGAGAACATCTCCCTAGAGGACTTCGTCATGGAGATGGATGGCAGCAAATGGTTTTTGACGGAGTTTATTATTATCCTTTGAGCTTGGAAGTCCTTCTTCTTCCAATCTTCTTTCTCACTTGCACCCTCAGGTTCCTTAGCATTCTTGCTAACATATGCAGCAAGATCATTCAATGCCATCATTATCTTGACCTTCCAAGAAGAGAAATTTGTGTGACCTTCCAACCTATCTTCAGACCTAATATAAGAAGCCATGGGGACTAAACTTTTGATCAGCAGGTTAGAAGGAAGCACAAATCTGATTACAGCCTCTATACGAACCTAGGGCTCTGATACCATGTTGAAATTAGACTTTCAGATTTAATGGAAAACTCGGAAACTGAATCTTAATTGATTTGTTGTTTAGTTTAGTGACTTTCAAAATTAGGCATAGATGAATAATAATGAAACACGGCACGCAAATACCCTGGGAAAACCTCCTGAGAGGAAAAACCCAGCAATAAAGGCCCACAAGTCTGATTATGCATTCAATTCCAAAAGGTAACAATGTGTACTTAGCTGCAACTCAAATCTGAGATCTGTATTCTGCACACTTGCATAAATCTGATCTACTTCTTTATCATGAACAGGTTTGCACTAGGTTCTTACTTCCACAGGGAATAAGTTTGCCCTTTCAAGTGAATATATTTGCTTCGGGTTTGTATCAAATCTGCACCTTGAAGAACTTGCTATCAACAACAACAAAGTATCAAATCTACACCTTGAAGGACTTTCTATCAACAGCAACAATATTCGCTATGATCTTGAACAAATTCGCTATAATCTCCTTGAACAGATTCGCCAAGTTCAGTAACAACTTTCGCACCTTTAAAGCAGATATCCTTTTTCGTTGTTTGTGTGTGTTGGCTTGACGATGATTGTAATGTATTCATCACTTGTTGTCATTGATGAAACACTCTCACACACACATATGATTACATTGACTACCAGTGTAACTTCAATTGGTTTACACTGACAATCGGCATGTTTAAGGTCTATCTCTAACCGGTACTTTGTGTCAACCGACATGTGCTTAAGAGATAACATGTGGCTACACTAAGTCAGCATCAAAATGAAGATGAAGATGGAGATGGAGATCAAGCGGAAGATTCCAGGACAACGATTCACATGTTTTGTTCCAACCAGTATTGACTGTTCTAACCGGTATTTGATTTTGTGATGAGTTACTAGCACTGTTTTCTTGGCAGTCATTTTGTAATGAGTTATGATTACTTGTCTAGATACACTGCACCTAGGAAATTGTGTTTTGATTTCCTTAGGCCGGCATAAGATTTGAATGTCTATTTAAAGACATCTTAGTGAATCATTTCAAATATAATACTGAAAGTGATAGAGAGGAGATTATGCGAAAAGAGTGAAAGCTTTTGTTGAAAAGCGAAAAGTGTTAAAGATGAAGAGCATTGTTGAATGTACTTAGAATGATCTGATCAAGCAAGTATTGTGCTACGCAGAACAGATCAAACATTCTTGTTGTTTTCTAATCACTGCAACAAAATCAAATCCCCTAACCGGGTAAGCTCTAACAAGCTTCATTGTACAAATCCTCTAACAAGGTGATCTATCAGTTTGGATTCTTAAATCCTCCAGCGAGTTTACTCCTAAATGGGTCTTCAGAAATAAGCTGAATGAGGATGGCACAGTGATTAGAAACAAAGCCAAACTGGTGTGCAAAGGATATGCCCAAGAGTAAGGAGAAGACTATGGAGAAACCTTTGCTCCTGTAGCTAGATTGGAAGGAGTTCGTATGCTTCTTGCATATGCATCTTTTAAAGGCTTCAAAGTATATCAAATGGATGTAAAATCTGCATTCCTAAATGGTGTACTTGATGAGGAGGTGTATATAGAGCAACCAGATGGATTTGCCCTATCTGAAGATAGTGACATGGTGTGTAGGCTACATAAAGCCTTATATGGTCTAAAGCAAGCACCTAGAGCATGGTATGAACACCTGCATTCCCATCTTGTGAAGATTGGATTTGAGAGAACAAGTGAAGATGGCAATATCTACTTGAAGTCTGAAGGAGATCAGATCCTGATCTGTGAGGTATTTGTTGATGACATTATCTTTGGTGGAGATGACAAGATGAGACATGAATTTGCATATGAGATGAAGAAAGAGTTTGAGATGTCACTCATAGGGGAGATTAAGTTCTTCATTGGACTACAGATCCAGCAAAGGAAAGATGGAATCTTTATCACTCAGTCCAAGTATGTCAAAGAGGTGTTGAAGACCTTTGGCATGGAAGATAGCAAACCGGTTGGTACACCGATGGTGACCGGTTGTAAACTATCCAAAGAGGATGACTCTGTATTGGTTGATAAGAAGGAATACCGATCAATGATTGGTAAGATGCATTATGTAGTGCATAGCAAACTGGATATTGCACATGCAGTTGGCATTACTGCAAGGTTCCAAAAAAGTCCAAGAGAATCTCACTTGGTTGCAGTCAAGCGGATTCTTAGGTATCTGAAAGGAACTATTGACTATGGGTTATGGTATCTATACAATAATGATTTTAACCTGAAAGTGTTCATAGATGTTGATTGGGCTGGTAATGTAGATGATCGGAAGAGCACAACTGGGTGTGCATTCTTCCTCGGTGGTAGACTGGTCTCATGGATGAGTAAAAAGCAGAGTTGTATCTCTCAGTCTACAGCGGAAGCAGAGTATGTTGCAGCTTTCATGAATTGCACTCAAACAATTTGGATGAAGCATGTATTGAATGGCTTCAAAGTTCCAGTGTCTGAACTGGTAAGTATATTTTGTGACAATACTAGTGCAATTAATATCTCCAAGAATCCGGTTTTACATTCTAGAACCAAGCACTTTGAGCTTAAGTATCAGTTCTTGAGGGAAAAGGTTCAGAATAAAGAGATTGCACTGGAGCATGTTTCCAGTAAGGAGCAGTTAGCAGACATATTCACTGAGCCTCTCCCAAAGAATACATTTATATACTTAAGAGGTGAATTAGGGGTACTACCCCTTCAGGAGGTGAACTAAAGGTATATGCTCCACACCAGTCATGTATTGCATAGACAAATTTTTCTTTAGGATTGATGTGTTGAAGGACGCTACTCCTCAGGGGGAGCGGCATAATGGAACAGGGAAGCTTGTGCCTCCACTTTGACATTGTTGTCAAAGGGGTAGAAGATGTGAAGCGGAGAAGATATCTGCAGAAATTGGGGGAGAAGATGTGAAGTGGAGAGATATCTTTGTATATTGTCATCAATGCCAAAGGGGGAGATTGTTGGCATTATGTGAACCGGTATGTGGACATCATGACATTGTATGTTGTCATTGATGTCAATATGTTCAAGAGGTGTGAATTGGCAGATGTGAGAACTGGTATAACACTGTGAACCGACATTTGTGCCAAAGTGAAATGGTGTGTTTGTTCAAGGTGAATCGGCATACAATTATGGCAACCGGCACATGGAAGTGTTGTATGACTACTGGTTGGTAGTCTCAACTTCAGGGTTTCTGGTTGATGTGCTTCAAGCCTATGTGGCTCAACTGGTGATATTGTGTGATGAGTTAGCATTGTAAAGAAGAACAGATCGTGTTGCCACATAATCCTGTGTGCGTGAAGGATCTTGCATGAGGGAGATTGTTTCTATCTACCTCAGGAATGTGCGAAGTCTGTTAAACAGTGATAACGTGTGATGGGTTATCAGCCGCCATAAAATCGGTGGAAATGGACGATGGAGAATGTCTTGAGATTGGATCAAGACTGTCGCATTTAAAGCACTGTGCTCAACGGTCAGGATTGAACCGTTTGAATTCCTTAACCTAACAGGTTTAGGGTTTAGGGTTTATGCTACTGACCTATCTATTTTCCTATGAGGTCAATGTTGTGTCTTGCTCTAAATTTGTTGGCAAAAGTTGTGTGTGTGTGTATCCAAGAGAAGGGATACGTAATTCTTGCCAAACCAAAAGGAGAGAAGTGATACCTACAGAGTGTAAGTGCAGAAGGTGAAGAGGAGCTTAAGTGGATCTGCATTGATATTGAGTGTTGTTACCAGATCATTGTAATACCTGTTGATGTCTAACCACCTCAACAGTTGGAAAATCCCTTAACAGGGTAGCCTTAACCGGCTTGTTGAAAATCCTTTAACAGGGTAATTCAAAGCTACCGAGTTCGAAATCCTTTAGCTATTGAGTTCTTTAAATCCTCTAACAAGGTAACCTTTAACAGGGTTTAACCCTTAATCGAGTATTGTAGCCATCCCTTGACTGGGTGATCTCTAACAGGATCGGTTCCTAGCAGAACCTATTGTAATGTCTCTAACCAGACAAGGATCCTAACAGAGCGGACTTCCAAAGAGTTCAAAAATAGTTTGTGGGTATTCATCCCCACCGTGGTTTTTCCCAGTTGGGTTTCCACGTGAAAAATATGTGTGTCGTGTGTGATGCTTTTATCTTGTGATGCTTTGCTATTGTCTGTCAAGCATATGATGGTTCTGTGTTTTATGCCTATCAATAAAACATGTTGAACTAGCTGTTATTATGATCTGATGATAGATTACCTGTTTATGCATAAGGGTGAAATGGTAGTGTAGTCTCGAGTTGAGTGAAAAGCTAAGTGAGTAACCAATTAATGCTTGTCTCAAACATTCTTAGCTTTACCAGTTGCACTCTGTTTCAAACCGGTGTCGTTGTCTGCCAGTCATTTGAAGTGTCTACGGTTAAACCGGTTTAGGACTGTATTTTTTTCTGTACTGATTCATCCCCCCCCTCTCAGTACCGGTTTGGTACTATTCGCTCATCATTGAGTTATCATTCTCTCAATTTCAGCTAGTCAAGTTCTAACTAATTTGAAACCGTTAATTAAGATTGATTGCTTAATATTTTACATACCTTTTTTTTCATCATTGTCATTGTTAAGCTTGAAGTCTAAGCATAGAAGGTAGACATAGTCAAGTGAATTATATAGGAAGATGAGAATGACTAGTATTGAAATTTTGAGTCGGATGAATGGCTTGAACAATAGACGATGTAACAAGATGTAAGAAAATGAGGATAAGAAAACCTCAAACCTCTCTCAAAATATTTATTTACTTTTAAAAAAGGTCAATTTCAACAAATAATCGTCGTATATGAAAGTCAATAAACTGTGGCAAGGAGGACACAAGGAGAACGAACCTGCACAAGAATGTTAAATGCTTACTAGTACGTTAATCAGTGTATTTCCTTATTTGAGCTTTCTTTACCTTCACGATGTTCATGCGCTTCCCTGTATCACAATTGTTCATAAGTTTTTCCTTTTTATCCATTTCTTTGCCCACAAGTTTCAAGTTTTCCTATTTCATTTTTCTGACAAAAGGTAGTGGTAGTTGGTTGTTACCATCCCCAAAGAATTCCTCTCAAATCCAAGAAACTTCAGTTGCCACTTTATATATATACATATATATATATATATATATATATATATATATATATATATATATATATATGTCCTCTCTATACCACAAATTATTATTGTAGTCATATCAATTCATTTTGCATTTGCAAATCCAATCTTGCTCATAGTTGTATTCAAAAGGTTGACAAGTCACTGCTTAGTCGCTTACACTAATGATGTTATCAATGATGCTGAAACAATTTTGAGCAAAATATGTGATGTTCTCAAAGCCCACGAAGACAGATATAATGGTGTCATTGTTGATATAGAGAATATGCAAAAGGATGCTTCTCGTTTTGCAGCTTCACTCAAGGCATCACTTTCTCAATGGGCACACCAGGTCAATGATTCCCACTATGTTAACTCTAAAATACAAATCCCTTAGTAATAAATAGTACCTTCAATTCATACTTGTTGGATAGATGCGCGTATAGGGCAAGAAAGCGATCTGGATTAAAGTGCCCAAGGAACAGGTGAAACTAGTCCATGTTGCGATTGAGGTTAGTTTTCCAAAACTTTGCTACAACTATTAATGTTTTACACTCCAAGCCATTTTTTTATGCTTCAATAGTGTTTGGTGAATTGCAGGTGGGATTTTGGTACCACCATGCAGAGCCTTCATATGTGATGTTAGTGAATTGGATCCCTCAAACTCCTCCTACCATCCCTGATAATGCTTCTCATCAAGTGGGAATCACAGCTTTTGTATTCAACAAGGAGGGAGAGGTAAAAACATAATCCAATTCTTATATATTGTAGTTACTCTGCTTAATATTCTCCTCCTATCCATAGCAATGTAACTGTCAAGTGTGAAAAGACATTCACTATTTTGAGTGGTTGTTCGTGTTAAGAGGATTTTCTTTTCTTACATAACTGGGAAAATGTAAAGTTACTATAATGATTACCCATAAATTTTATTTTAATAGTGGTTGTGGGTTAGTGGTTTGAAGTGAAAAATCTGATACATAAATTATCGTGACAATGGCAATATAGGTTCTAGTAGTTCAAGAAAAGTGTGGCCCTTACAAAGATTTCGGGTTGTGGAAGATGCAAATAGGAAGGATTAACTAGGTATCAGGTTTAAATATCCTCATCAAACTAAATTTATGGCAATGCCCTTTTTCATGAACGCCCACTAATGCAATTATCGACTATTTATTTCTGATAAGGGGAAGGCATTAAGGAAGGGGTCATACGAGAAGTTCAGGAAGAAACAGGTAAATGTCACCTAGCTAACCATTTTCCTCTGAATCAGGATTTTTACCTTCTGTTCAATATAATTTTCAACTTTTTTTGATAATTTGAAGAATATTCATGCGCTTTTATAGATTGATACAGAATTTGTCCAAGTGGTTGGGTTTAGGTAAGAAAAACTTTCATTACAGAAAGTTGTAACTTGTTTCATGGTTGGTACGAAGAAGGATAAGGTTGAAATAGTAATTTTTAGCTCTCTAATAGTTGTGGGTGCATAAATTGCAGGGATAGTCATAATGCCCCTTTCAAAAAATCTGATCTGCTCTTCGTGTGCATGTTGAGATCTGTTTCTTCTAACATTGTTGTGCAAGATACAAAAATTTCAGCAGCCAAGGTACATGTTTAAGCATATGGTGGTAATTCTATGTCGCTAAATTGGAATTTAATTTGGGTTCAAGCAATTTTTTGTTTTTGTTTTTCAATGGATGGCGATGGAAGAATTTGCATCTCAACCTAAAAACCAACAAAGCAGACTTCTAAAAGATATAATCGGCATGTGTGTTGCCAACATGGAGGGACGATGTAAATGATTTTCGAGCATTAGGATATCGTCTAACTCACGCAAACCCTCTGCTTTTTATTGCGGTGTCGTTGATTCTCAATAATCGGACTTTGCAAATTTGAAAACATAGACAGAATGGATGTCAGCAACTTATTACATCCACTGTAATCAGGGCTAGATATTATTAGTCCTAGTCGTTTAAGTCAATTGGTTTTGTATTTAGAATATTTAGGGATTAATTTTTACTTTACTTGTATTGATTAAAAAATTTATATAAAAATAATAATAGTTTTTGAAAATGAATATTCATCTTTGATAAATTGAGGATGTAAATTTTTCATAAACAATATTTAAGAAATCAATTAATAGTATTTATTGATATTTTTATTGACTAAATTTTGTTTACTATTAGAACTTTCACATAACACAAGATAATTAATAAGTTTTTGTGCAAGACAATATACATGTCTTTGCTCCTCCCATTTTACAAAAATTGACACTAATGTTTAATGCATGGAAGCATATAAAACATTTTAAAACAACATTTCATCGTTCTAAGTTTAGACTTGATGGTTTATAAATAACAACATTTATTATAATACAAATAAAGTCAACATTGTTATTTATACGTATTTAAATTTTGTATCTCAACATTGAGTTAGTAAAGATTCTATTAATATATGATTACATATTCAAATAGAATCAACAATAACAAATCTAAAAGCATTATTCTTTACCAAACAAAATGAAACTTCATAACATTTTATTTAAATTATTTGTATATTATTAAGTACGATAATATATTTATTTAGTATTTATAATAGATTATTGATTATAAAATTTAATCATGTGAAAATTGAAAAACAAAGATATAATGGATGTCAATTACTTCATTAATATATTTATTGAGGTTAGTTCTAGATAATATTAATGCATGCAATTTATGATCCTTTATTATTTATTCTTAGTTTATGTTTGTCAAAAAATTATTAAAATATTTTCATGTAAAAAAGATATTTTATAAAATTAAGATGTAAATTTCTATTTAAAAATATTTAAAACACTAATTAATGATATTTATTAGCAGTCAAGAGAACAAACATCAAATGGTGTATTTTGAAAGTCACCCCGCAACCATTTACCTATAGGACCACCTTGACCAAAAATTATTTCTAGCAAGGACAGAAATCACAAAGTACTAAAGGTGCCAAAAAACCATGTGAACACAAGCCACATAGATCTAAAGAAACCCAAAAGCTTTATGGTAGAAAAAGTATCTAGCCATTCCAAAAAAACACAAAAAATTATACCCAAGAAATGGACTAGCACAAAAACACTCATAGGGTTTTCAAAGGCATCCCTCAACCTTTTACAATAGAAATCACTATAGCAACGACATCCTGGAGCACCTTGATAGGTCCAATGTCATCAGAACCAAGGGAACACAACATGCCCACAAGTAACTGAATATGGCAAGTACTCAAATAACTAGAAGCAATAGAAGCACAAAATACCACCATAGTGAATTTGCAACAACACAGAGTAGAAAATCTGGTAGGAGCATCAAGAGGGTCCACCGAGCAATAAGAACCTTGCTATCCACCAAATGGTCCAACTCATTATAACTAGGAGTAAACTACATCATACAGACCAATGCCATATTAAGAGCAACCTCAATAGGTTCTTCAACATCAATGAGCACAACAAGTCCCCTAAGAAGATCCACCTTGAAAGAATCCTCGATCAAGTTAGCCTTCCAAATTATCGCCAAGGTAAAAACAACCACAGTTAGGTTAGCAAAAGTAGAGAAATAGAAGATTATCCAAACGTCGTACCAACCCAAGCCACAAACTCAATGCGCAAGATACTGATGCACAAAATACCATCCTATAAAGAAAAAGGATTCAAGCCCCACCTGAAGGCACCAACTATGTAAGGAAACACCAAAGAAGGAATAAAAAACAGTTAGACCAAGGAGTTTTGATTTGGAGTTATTATGTAGCCAGCTTATTCTTTGTTGTGTATAATTTTATTCTATAATTTTGTGATTGTTATCTATTTATTGAAGCCATTGGTTCTCTTGAATAAAAAACTTCTACGTGCCTAAAACATACCTCACTGCATGCCTAAAAATAAACTTTTAACTCACAAGTAGAGTTAATTAATATGATAGGAAATGAAAGCCTTTTATTCCAAAGTACAATTTTCTATCTCTGGACAGTATAGACTTTAGATTATGGATTTTGGATAATTGGAGTCTTGTTGCATCTATTATTGAATTTTTAAAATCTACCTTCTCACAAGAATGGATTGTATTTGGTATGAATTCTTTAAACACAAAAATCCTACTAAGGATTGATCCCTTAAGGTGCAGTTAGCAATGGATAAGTAGATTATTGAAACAAAATTGATTCCATGTTTCTATTTCAAAGTAGTATTATAATACAACCAGTCTCACCACACTGTAACTAGCTAATATCAAAGTTTTATGTATAAAAAAAATTAATTAGTCACTAGAGCTTGGTTAGGAATTAGGGGAAGTAAAATAAATTTATTTCTGATACCTAAATCAAAGCAAGTATGTAAAATAAAAAGTTTGAAAATAGTACAGTTGGAGGAGTTTAGGAGTTGGATGCAAATAGACTATGCAAGAAAGGGCAATATATACACTATAGCAAAAAGATATCTATGAAAGCAATAGGTTTTGATACAAAATATAAGGGAATTCTAAATAAATGTAGAAATAACAAGAAAAAAATGTAGACGCGAAGATAAAAAATATTTCACAAATTTCAAGTGTCATATTTTACAGCATAGATAAGAATGCACATCATACATTTTCAAGTAAATCATACGAGGGTAAATTTTAACAATAAAAAAATCATTCATAAAGACAACATATTTCAAGAAAATATCGCCTTTGATAGAGTGCATGGCCACATTTATATGTATAGAAAAGACTATGGTCTGAATTTGGTATAACAAAGATGTAGTAGAAATTTGCATAGATGTATAGTTGGCTATGACCATTAGATAACTAGTTAGCTAAATAGTTATGAATAGTTGTACTCCGCATGAACATTTTGTAAAGCTACTATTTTTTAAAAAGCATCTTCATGCTTCACATGCAATGAAAGAAAGTCGTTAAAGATGAAGTGGAAGTTATCATAAGTGCGTAGTGCCATGTTATTTCAACTGTACAATGTCATTTTTTTAAAGTAAAGTTTGTGTGTGTACACACTATCGTCTAATGATATATTTGGTGACTCTTTTATTTACATCTTAAGAATACAATTTAAGAGTATGAGAAATAATTTTAGAAAGATGATGTATGAGTTCATTTATAATATATTTATATTACATAAAATCAACCATTTATTTATGTATAAGTCCACTAAAGTCTAATTTTAATGTGTAGAAACAAAATAAATCAACAAACAAATAGTTCTTAAGCTCATTTCATAAAAACAAAAGAAATCATAAATATAAATTCTTCAAACATGAAATTGTTACAAATCTTTGTTTCAAATGATCATAGTGTCAAATATACAATACAAATATTTTTCAAATATAATTGAAAAATTTGTATTTATTTCAAAACTTGATTAAAAAAGATATACTCGTCCAACATGTTAACTTAAATATAATATTCTATCGAGGAAATCATTGTTACACGGAGCGTGCTAGGAATATCTAGACATGACTAGGACGAATGTATTGAATGAAATTGCTGAAATCCATTCTATCTTTGTTCTTCAGTTTGCAAATGCCGATAATTTACTCAGAATTAAGGGCAGTGCAGAAGAAAGCAGAGGGTTTGCGCGAGTTGGACGATATCCCAATGCCTGAAAATCCTTCACATTGTCCGTTGACGTTGGCAACACACACGCCGATCATATCTTTTAGGAGTTTGCTTTGCTGATTTTTAGGTTGAGATGCAAATTCTTCTATTGCCATCCACTGAAAATAAAACAAATTTAAGCCCCACTTAAACGATATTGAAGTTATCCAACTGAACGATATTGAAATAATGTTTAAACACGTACCTTGGCTACTGAAATTTCGGTATCTTGCACAACAATATTAGAAGAAAGAGATCTCAACATACACACGAAGAGCAGATCGGATTTTCCGAAAGGGGCATTGTGACCATCCCTGCAGTTCAATCACAACTATTAGAGAGCTAGATCAAACTTATCCTTCTTCGTACAAACTATGAAACAAGTTACAATTTTTTCTAATGATTAAAGTTTTGCTTACCTGAACCCAACCACTTGTACAAATTCTGTATTAATCTGTAAGAGTACATGAAAATACATAAATTATCAAAAAAAAATGTCGGAAATTATATTGAACATAAGGTAAAAATCCTGATTCAGAGGAAAAAGGTGAGGTAAGTGGCATTTACCCCTGTTTCTTCCTGAACTTCTCTTACGGCCCCTTCCTTAATGCCTTCCCCCTATCAGAAACAAATTGCCGATAAGTACATTAGGTATCGTCTTGTAATTTCATGTAAAAACTGCAGGGTCTTGAATTTAGTTTGATGTGGAAATTTAAACCTGATACCTGGTTAATTCTTCCTGTTGGCATCTTCCACAACCCGGAATCTTTGTAAGGGCCACACTTTTCTTGAACTACTAGAACCTATATTGCCATTGTCACGATAATTTATGTAAGGAAAAAAAAACCTCTTCAAACGAACAACCACTCAAAATAGTGAATGTCTTTTCACACTTCACAGTTACATTGCTACGGACAGGAGGAGAATATTAAGCAGAGTAACTACAATATATAAGAACTGGATTACATCTTTACCTCTCCCTCCTCGTTGAATACAAAAGCTGCAACTCCCGCTTGATGTGAAGCATTATCAGGGATGGTGGGGGGAGTTTGAGGGATCCAATGCACTAACATCACATATGAAGGCTCTGCGTGGTGGTACCCAAATCCCACCTGTAATCCACCAATCAGTATTGAAGCCTAGCCAAATGGGTTGGAGGGAAAAAAACGTCGATGGTAGCAGCGATGTTTTGAAAAACTGACCTCAATCGCAACGGGTACTAGTTTCGCCTGTTCCTTGGGAACTTTAATCCACACCACCTTCTTTCCCTATATACCCAACAAGTATGATGAATTGAGGGTACTATTTATTATTGTCTTGAGGGATATGTATTTAGAGTTAACAAAGCAGTAAGCCCTGACCTGGCGTGCCCATTGAGAAAGTGATGCCTTCAGTGAAGCTGCAAAACGACAAGCATCGTTCTGCATATTCTCTGTGTCAACAATTACACCATCATATCTATCTTCATGGGCTTTGAGCACTTCACATATTTCGTTCAAAACTGTTTCAACATCATTAGTGGTAGCCGAAACCTCGTTCGTTGGGAATGCCATTGTGCAGTGTAAGCAGCGACCTGCCAAAAAATAGTTCAATACCTAGCACAATGAAATGAAAAGGAACCATAGTGGTGCAGGAAGAGATGCTAACCTTCTGAGTAGCTCTGTGAGCAAGATTGAATTTGGCTACTTCCTAACAGACTAAATTAAATTAGTAGTGCAATAGTAATATGTTGTAGAGGGGGGAAGTGTATATATATATATTATTGGCAACAATGAGAGGAGGTTTCTGGGATTTCAGACGAATTCTTCTGCGCTGTTAACAACCAACTACCGCTGCCCTTCCTTACAACGTAAGCGTTACACAAACCAAAAAGGAAAACTGAAAACTTGTATGCAAAGCAACGACAAATAGGGAAAAACTTTATCTTAAAAAATTCTACGGACACGCAAATGATTTATTAGCTTTCTTCGTAAATTCGCAGAGGGGCTATCGAAACTTCTTGTTGATGAAGTAGTATGCTGCGCTAGGGACAAGTATGCTATCGAAACTTCTTGGTAATGAACAACTATGCTGCTACGTCTTAGTAATAATAATACAGAGAAGCGCGTGACCATCTCACAATAAAAAATTCAAAGGCTGAAGGCAAAGCAAATTCAGATTCCGATACACTGATTAATGAAGCAGTAAGCGTTTAACCCTACCGCGCAGCTTCTTGGGACTCTCCCAGTTCGTTCCGCTCGCGACCTTCGTATTTTATTAACTTTCAATATACGACGACTATTTGTTCACGTTGACCTTTTTTAACAAAAATAAAAATAAATATTCTAAAAGAGATTTGAGGTTTCCTTGTCCCCATTTTTTTCCACCACACCATTCATTGTTGCTTCCTTTATCCCCAGATTTTCCCATTACATCACATCATCTATCTTTCATTTTTTCACTCGAAATTTCAATCCTAGTTGTCCTCATTTATATTTTTTGTTGAAAGATTTAATTTCTCTCACTAATGAAATGTAGCCATTAAATGAGAAAGACAAAATATATACACAAAATCTTGTTAATAGAAAAATATTCTAGAAGGAACAAAATAAAGTTAAAATAAAAAAATATTAAATATATGATCAAGTCGGTCTTGATTGTAGAATCATCTATATAATCTCTAAATTCAAAAGACTTCTATATATTCAGGCTTTTGTAATGATTTCAGGCATTAGGTATTAGTTGATGAAGATGATGAAGTGATCAAGAGGATGTGAATGTTGTAGAGTTTAGAGTATTTGTAATATTTATAATCAACGGATGTGTTGTAGCATGCTCAAGAGTTTTGGTAGGACTTTGTGTTTCCTTTAAACGACATCGATCATGTCCTTTTGTTTTGGTTTCTTCGCCATTGGAATTACAATCATAATTTTTCTTATACATCTTACAATCTCATAAAAACTCTTAAACATCTCACAAAGAAAAGATGATCTTACATACCATACTACAATTTTCAAGTGACATGATTTATTTTTGTCATGCCCAAAGAATCTCAAGATTCCTTCCAGTCAGGGTGCCCATTTCCATTTGGCCCCATAAACACAACGTATTATAATATTAAATCAATACAATTTATACTTGGATTCACTAGACATAAAACATGAAATCCTAACTTTAAGCATACTTTCCCATGGTGAATGAAACCTACTCTTTGTTCCACAAGTGGTGTTAGCTAATTGAACACTCGCTAATATATAACAAAAAAGTTGCAATCATACAAATAATAATATATTGCACTTATTTCTTATATAATTCAACAAAATATTTTATCTTAAAGCATCAAATGATGCTCTCTCACCATCTATGGGTGGTCTAGCATAATATGTGAATTCTTTGTTTGAAATTACTGCTTTAGTAAGTGTCTCCTCTCCAAGTGACTGTACTTTAGGTGAAGCTTAGGATAGAGTGTCCAACAAAGTTTAACATCCGATTGTTTCCATGCAATACTTGTTACAGAGTATTTATTTGTTTTCAGAAAGGGTCAACGCGAACAAATAGTCGTAGCATATATGGAATGTCAATAAAATACGGAGAGTCGCAATCGAAACCTGCGTGGCAAGGTTAAACGCTTACTGCTTCGTTATCACTGTTTCAGCCTTCGAATATTTAGTCACGCGCTTTTCTGTTTTCTTATTGTTATTATTGAAACGTAGTACCTAGCGCGCTTACTTGTTCACTAACAAGAAGTTTCAATAGCCTTTCTGCGAATTTCTGATAAGTTTTTCAGGTATCCAATTCCATTATTGCTACGGTTACGCTGTAAGGAAGGGTAGCGGTAGTTAGTTGTTACCCGCGCCGAAGCATTCGTCTGAAATCCCAGAAACTTTCTCTAGTTGTTGCCACGATTTTATATATATATATAAACTCTACCACATACTATTATTGCACTGGCGCTGATTTAATTCAATCTGTTTTGCACACGATTTGGAAATAGGAAGAAGCCAAATTCAATCCTGCTCGCAGGGGTACTCAGAAGCCAAATTCAATTTGCATCGCTAGTTATTGAATATTTTTTTGGCGGGTGGTGTTTACACTGCACAATGGCATTCCCAACAAACGAGGTTTCGGCTACCACTAATGATGTTGACACTGTTTTGTACGAAATATGTGAAGTGCTCAAAGCCCAGGAAGACAGATATGATGGTGTGGTTGTTGACATTGGGAATATGCAAAACGATGCTACTCGTTTTGCAGCTTCGCTCAGGGCATCACTTTCTCATTGGGCACGCCAGGTCAGTGTTTACTGCTTTGTTAACTCTAAATACAAATCTCTCAAGACATTAGTAAGTAAGTGCACATTTCTTATCATGGGAATGTAGCAAGCTTTGGATAGCAATGTGAGTTGAGAAACACAAGGGTTAAGGTGATAGCATAGTCTTTTTATACATGATTTTATGTGGTTTCCTTAGTTCCTATAGTCATTACCTACACTTTCTCATCATATTTTGCCCATTACCTGCTACAACTAGTATTTTTTGTCGTTGTCACCTACTTTTCTTAGCATTTCACATACACTAATGTTACAATATATTACATTATGTTACAAAAGTGTAAGTTATGTCAACATGCTCCTTTGATCCAATCTTCACCCAATATGATCCAAATTAGGAGGTTTTGTACAATGTTTATTTGTTGATAAGTCTTTGGCCAATGTATGTTTGGATGGGGTTTGATTGGTTTTTGTTTTTGTTTGGTTTGGTTTTGAAGTTTGAGCAAGATTCTTGAATATTTTGTAAAAGAGATTGTTGATTTAACATAACAAAATGCATAACACATAAGGAAGATAAACGAGGACTTTCATTTTTGCTTAAAAGAGCAATGAACATACCATTAACATGTGCTCATAGGTTTGATGTAAAATTCCAGCCAATAAAAATATAGAAATCAACTCCAAATAATGGTAAAAGCCTAAACAGACTCTAAGGTTTGAAATCTTTCATCCCAAAATGTAGCAGCTGACTAAAATAGAGTTGGAAATAGATAGTAATGGCCTCTAGAAGGTTCGCCCTGCAACCAATTGTAGAAAATATGCCCTCAAACTGATTGATTTGCTCATAAATCCTCAAAGAAGGCTGCCATATGTACACTGAAGTCGTATTTTGATGGAAATTGATACCCTGAGAGATGGGTTTTCATCCAAATCGCTCATATCTTCTAGAAGTTGGCGTTCCTAGAAGCCCAAAACTGTTGAAACCCTCATGCAAGCTGTTGATTTGAGATTGGAGAGGTAAGAATGAATCCAAATAATAGACAAAATGCCTTTTCATCTATTTTGGGGTTACTATTTGGCCTTAAAATCATAAAATATCCTTGAGGGTCTAATTTCTCATTGTGAACTTGGCCCCCTTTTAAAAAACAACTGAAGTTACTAGGATGGGGGGCACTTTTTACTATTCATCTTATGTTTCTCTATTACTATTCACATAGGGCCAACTTTAATATTTCAATTTTAACCATGGATTCAACCCCAAAACTCCAATCTAAAAGGCCCAAAAAGCTCCCTACTGAGTTCCACAATCCCTAATTGGGTCCCCAAACCACACTTCTGACCTACAGGACCCCTAATAGTAGGCCAACCTCAGCTCAAGTTTAAGATGCCTAAGGAAGGGACATTATAGTCCTCCCTTCCTGAGATTGCTTGCCCTCAAGCAAACACCAAACAACTCGTTTCTCCACTCTAATTAAAATACTCAAGCACCACAAACCACATGAAGCAACATATTGGAATCCATATGGAATAATGTACCAAGCAAATCAATATCTAGATCCCATACCAAAATGAAAAATTTGTTGTAGAAGATGAAGTAGGGGAATATCAAATGATCACCATGAAGTAACCATACAAGCATGTAGAATACCAAAACAATGTGAAAGCGAACCCCCACATGCCAATGAACCAACATAAATGGCCACTCAACTTCGCTATCATAACTTTGATCAACAATACATGAGATATCAAACCTGTCAACAAACCAATGCCAATCAACAAAAATAACCACACACTCCAACTCTATCCCGAAGGTATATCTCCAAACACTCTCATACCACTGGGAAACTGATGTAGACAATGAAAAGTCTGGATATGCCATATGATTCCAACTAGGACAGTCACTAGTCCATAAGGAATCGAAGAATATGAAGTCACCAATCAACAAAGATATCACTGCCATATCAAGTGAAATAGGTGACAAACTCAAAAGTGAAGTATGTATGCCAACACTGCTCAACACAAACAGCTCTTGAGTGGCTGGCCCACTAAGAAAAAAATCAACAAAATCACTATCATCACTGAGAGAATGAGCAAATACTTCAAATGGAAACTTTGAATTAAGCAACTCATGTCTCTCATCATCAAATGAAAGGTGAAAATCGCAAACATGTTGAAGATTGATCTTGGCTTGTTGAGCCAATAACATGGCTTGCCTTGCCCTTTCTAGCCAATCATCATTCATTATTTGGGTCTGAGTTATATCAGTTGATCTAAAGTTTCTAAACCCACTCCTAAAATGAGATATACCATGTGACTTATCATGACCAAAGCATTCTTCATGAATACCCACCATAATAGAATTATTATGACTCATTTCCCAATGATTAGGAGTGCCAACATCATGAAAAGGGGAGGATAAATCACTGTTCTTATAAGTCAACGAATGAGGACTTAATTGTTCCCTTGTATTCATACCTTTAGATTCATCAAGCATATTGGCTACATCAAGGGTTGGTTTTAAAGATATAACTACTAAAGTTACCAAAGCATGATGCAATTCCTTTGTACCAATGAGTTTTTTGAATGTATACCTTTATTAAGTCCCATTGCCAAGAATGAAGTATCATCACATGAAGATATTATATCGCCACTAGCACCATGTACCAAAGTTTTCATGTTATGAGTATAAGGAGATATATTGTTGCTGTCATAAATGGAATTATAATCCGATTTATCCCCATACCTCCAATTGGTATTATCATCATCAAGATATGCTTGCGTACACTTGGCTGCCACAATTTTTGGGTTATCATTATTGGTAGCCTTTCTTGAGACATGGACCAGCTAGGACTCGAACCTAGGACCTTCCATATGTTGTTGGAGTGCTCTACCACTGAGCTATTGGCCCCTCTTGGACCAGTCCATCATCGATCCGGGTGTGGCTTATTTCCAACACCAACACCCCCTCCTTAAGCCACACCTCTCGTGTGCTTGGGGCTCCTAGCCTGGACCTAGCACTGATACCATGTTGAGACATGGACCAGCTAGGACTCAAACCTAGGACCTTCCATACGATGTTGGAGTGCTCTACCACTGAGCTACTGGCCCCTCTTGGACTAGTCCATCGTCGGTCTGGGTGTGGCTTATTTCCAACACCAACAGCCTTCAACACAATTTGTTTACTTCTATAGGTAAACTCAAGCTCCATGTTGTCTTCTTCCCTAACCAATTATGTCTTCCAAGTGTGATCAAGGAATGATATAATTATGAAACAAAGACACAATGCCCAACCTTGCATGCAATGGGGTTCTTTAATTCTTATCACATGCTCTTGCATAACAAGATGAATGAAACCATGTAAAAATGGGAGATGGTTAATCATCATCATGAGACCCACCTTTATTTTGTACCTTCCAAGTTTGCCTTCATAGATGCTTTCATAGCTTGTTGTCCAAAGGTGCATGATATACTGAAAACTCCCCTCATGAGCTATCAAATTTATCACCTCAAAGTTGTTGTTATAAATTAGATCGGCAACTAAAATGAACTCAATGATGTATGCATAACCATGCATAAGAAAGAAACCCATCTCATACACCTTACCTATTGAGTAAATGTGTCTCCACACTCTCCAATCCAACCCATAAACTGAGGTAGACCTAGATAAATCTAGAAATACAATGTATAACAACGTAGGACAGCCATGTGTCAACCATGAATCCATGAAAATTATGTCACATCCCAACCAATAAACAGCTGCATAAGCATATGAAATAGGTGATAAATCCATAGTTGTATTGTAGTTATCTCCCTTAATACCCAAAGTCAACGAATGAGTGGTTGATCCACTAAACATGTAACCCATTAAATCATGATACACCTTATTAAAATTGCCAATATCAACTAAAAACTTAGAATTTTGGATGTTAGACAACTCTTGCTTCTCATCATTTATGGAGCCGTGTGAATCAAACTCTTGTTGAAGGTGAAGCTTGGCTTGATGAGCCATCAATTGGGCATTCCTTGCCTTCACTTGCCAACCCTCTTCCATTCTTTGCAACTGATTTAATGTTATTGTCCCTAAGTTTACAAATTCACTCCTCTCATAGGATGCATTATCACAAATATTATGTCTAACCTTTGCATCTTTTACCCCATTAATTGGAGAGCCCATAGCACTTACTTTTTCATGAAAATAGGCAGCTAACTCATGGGTATATAGAGATATAGTGTTGCGGTCCTTAATCGGGGATTCAAGATTGATTGCACCCTTTCTTTCGGTGCTTTGTAAGTCTTCAATATTAGAGTACACTTGCATACACTTGGCATCCCAAACTTGTAGCATTTCATGTCTTGAAGCCAAGTCATTATCATGCGCCATCGATTTATCACAAATTGATTCATGCCCTTCTTCAACTGCTGATATAAAATTAGATTGTTGGCAATTTGAAGTTTCAACCTTTACCTCATTCTTGTGAATCCACTCACTAATGTCTACCATGCTACATTTCTTGTCACCACTATCCCTCTTGGATTTGTGCCCATGTGATGTCACAATATTGTTGTCCGGACTCAAAGAACCAAAATTATGCTCATACCTTTCCAAGGTGTCTTTATTGCTCTTTCTTTTATCTTTTTGAAGGAAGATGGTTCCTCCATGAGTGTTGGCCTATGAGGTGTGACCTGATGCAAGTAACATAAATTTCTAGCTGCTAAAGTTGATCTATCTTTCATTACAAACCAAACATTATCAAGTTGTAAGATCTTATTATTAGGGAATCTCTTAGTCTCTATAGTCAATTGTCTGATACAAAATGCCTCATATGATCTTAGCAATTGTTCTTTCATTGTAGATAATGCATGTTTAATGAAAACAAAATCAATAATGTCTCCTTCTACACAAATGGGTATAATAGTAGTGGTTGGTCCACCAAGTGCGTGTCCATTATCATCATAGTTTTGAACCTTGAAAGAACTCTCTAAAAGAGGAAACTCATGATCCTCATGATGCAAACTAGATAAACATTCTGAACTTTCTAAATTATACCCCTTCCCTTGTTCACACACAACATGTTCTTCTTGTTTGTTTACCTCAAGAAGGTCTTCCTTTGCATGCTCCACTTGTATACATTCTTCTCTTGGAAGAAATAATGATCTAATGTATGATTCCCTTTGTTTCCTTGCATTATCTAGCCGATTGCATAGTTCCTTGCCTCTTGTAGATGTTGTCTTGCTTGGGCAGCAAGCATCTTTGCCTTCTTAGCTCTTTGTAACCACCCATCACACATATCTTGTGTCCTTTTAACATCTTCCATGTTATGATGTACAAGGTTAGAACCTTTGTGGCTTGAATCCACAATATATACTTCATGTTTGACTCCTAAATCTAGAGTGCCATGTTTCGGTTTTTCTTCATGTGTAGGAATTTTGTCATCATAGGAATGAACTATCACACTAGAAGATGCATTGTGATCACCTAAAGAATCCATACCATTATTATCCATACTAATCTCACGCCATACATCAAGGGGAGCCATGCTTATCTCTCCTATAAAGTCTTCTTATGGATCTTCATGCAAAAATGATGAAGCCTCATGTGAGTCATTCCCCAATGCTATCCTTTTATCTTCAAGAACCAGATTTGCATGCTTATCAAATTCTTCATGTAGATTTCTGCATACTTCATTTGAATAATATTTCCTCTTACAGTGGTGATTTGAACTTATAGATACCAACTCATCATCATCATCTTCGGATATACCCATAAATTGTGTGAAGGAAAGGAAGTAACATATCTTCTTAGGAAGGGGGCAATACTTATGATAGTTGTTCATAATTGCATCATTTGTTGCCATGGCATGAGGTCTCTTAATTGACCTTGTAGATGGAGATGAACTCAAACCAAACTGAGGTGAAAAGAACTGATCTTTACCCAACAGGTTGGCAAGATCATGGCTCTGATACTACTGAAAGATCCCCAATCCAATTTTCACCCAATCTAATCCAAATTAAGAGGTTTTGTGCAATGCTTATTTGATGCTAAGTCTTTGGTCGGTGTATGTTTGGATGGGGTTTGACTGGTTTTTGTTTTTGTTTGGTTTGGTTTTGAAGTTTAAGCAAGATTCTTGAATATTGTGTAAAAGAGATTGTTGATTTAAAATAATAAAATGCATAACACATAAGGAAGATAAACAAGAACTTTCTTTTTTGCTTAAAAGAGCAATGAACATACCATTAACATGTGCTCATAGGTCTAATGTAAAAGTCCAGCCAATAAAAATATAGAAATCAGCTCCAAATAATGGTAAAACCCTAAATAGACTCTAGGGTTTGAAATCCTTCATCCCAAAATGTAGTGGCTAACTAAAATAGAGTTGGATTTAGATAGTAATGACCTCTAGAAGGTCTACCCTGCAACCAATTGTAGAAAATCTACCCTCAAACTGATAGATCTGCTCATAAATCCTCAAAGAAGGTTGTCATATGTACATTGAAGTTGTATTCTGATGGAAATCGATACCCTAAGATATGGGTTTTCGTCCAAATCTCCCAAATCTTCCAGAAGTTGGCGTTCCTAGAAGCCCAAAGCTATTGAAACCCTCATGCAAACTTTTGATTTGAAATTGGAGAGGTAAGAATAAATCCAAGTAATAAACAAAATGTCT
>NW_026729423.1:12500-75571 GCF_030272615.1 Cryptomeria japonica | reverse complement strand
GGGTGCCAAGGAACCAAGGTGGGTGTCTGGGTGGGTGCCGAGGTGGGAGCCAGGGTGGGTCCCAAGGTGAGTGCAAAGGTGGGTGCCAGGGTCAAGGTGAGTGCCAATGTGGGTTCCAAGGTGCCAGGGTCAGGGTGAGTGCCAATGTGGGTTCAAAGGTGCTAAGTTGGGTGCGAGGTTGGGTGCGAGGGTGGGTGGGTGCCAAGGTGTGCTAGGTGGAAGCCCGGGTGGGTCGGCATCCCATGGGTGTCGAGTTGGGTGCCTGATGGGTGCTTCTTGTCAAGTTTTAGTCGTCGGGACTCATTTCGAGCCTTAGAGGTCGTTTCTTGTCCGGTTGCCCTGTCTTCGACCTGGGAACCCAATTTTGGTCCTCGGGTCCCATTTTTTTTTGTCTCGCATCCCACTTTTGGCCTGTGGCCTTTTCGGGGTCGATTCTCGTTTTGGGCATCAGAGCATGTTTCTTCTCCTAAAACCCAATATTTGTTTATTAAGTCTCGGAACACATTTTTGTTCTCGTGGACCCATCATGGGTCTTGGAACGCATTTGTGGTCCTTGGGTCCCATTTTGCATCCCGAAACTTGTGTTTTGGTGCTTGATCCCTATTTTGGGTGCCCACCTTGCACCAAGTGCGCACCCGGGGCAAACCCGAGCGCCTTGGTGCACCGGGGCAAGATCGAGCGTGCACCCGAGGCGCCCCCGAACATGCACCAAGGTGCACTCGGCCCACATGTGAGCGCAGGTCGTTGCGCCCGAGGTGGGTGTGTGGGCACCGCGTTGCAGACGGGACACTGCACGCACACGACGCCCCGTCCAGGTGCACGCACGTAGGCCGGGCCGGGTGCACACCGACGCCCTAGCAAGGTGGCGCGCACCCGGGCAGGGCTCACACTTGGCGAACGGGGCGCACTTCGCGAGGGAGGGTGTGCACCTCGACGGGGGTGGGTGGCCGGGGTGGATTCGCACGTGGGTCGCGGTTTGCTAAGTACACACTGCGACAAGCTCATAACGGGTGCGATCATACCAGCGTTAGTGCACCGGATCCCATCAGAACTCCGCAGTTAAGCGCGCTTGGGCCGGAGTAGTACTGGGATGGGTGACCTCCCGGGAAGTCCCGGTGTTGCACCCTTTTTTAGTTTTTCGCCGGGCGTCGCAATGCTATTTGAATAAACCTTTTGCCCGTTTGCGTTCTCGTCGGGGCCGGGCCGGGCCGGGGTGCGCTGCCCGCACTACCGCGCGCGCGGGGGGCGACACCGAGCGCGCACCCGAGGCGCCCCGAGCACACAGGCCACGGTGCAACCCGGGCGTTGTGCGCGCACCCCGGTGCGCCCGAGGTGCTGCGCGCGCACCCAGGTGAAATCGGTGTGCACCTCGGCCAGTGCGCGCTCGGTCGAGTCGCGCACGTTGGCCAAGGTGCACGGTGATGTTTCTTACTCTAAGGTTCCGCACCAGACGCCCGGGACAGGTGAGCGAAGCTGGGGCGGGGCCGGGTGCGCGGCCGGGGCAGGTGCACGCAGCTGGAGAGAGCTTTGGAGCACACCAGAGGTGCGCACCTTGGAGCACACTTCGGAGCGCACCAATGATGCGCTCCATTCAAAAGTTTCCTGAAAAGGCAAAAAAAGTTGAGATTATAGAATTTCCCACTTGAGAGATTGTAAAAAAAAAAATTTAAAATGAAGGAAACGCGGGTGCCAAGGTGTGCGCGCCCGGGTGCGCAGCCCAGCCAAGCAGGTGTGCGCACCAAGGCGCCCACCCTGGCGAAGGTGCACGCAAGGTGCGCACCCGAGGCAAACCGGACAATTAACCCAACTTTCGACTTCGCGCGCACCTGCGCACCTTGGAGCGCACTTCGGAGCGCTCCTTGGTGCGCACCAATCTTGGGCACCTCGGAGTGCACCATGGCGCCCACCAAGGTGCGCACCCGGGGCAAACCGAGCTCCGACTTCGTGCGCACCTTGGAGCGCACGAAAGGTGCGCACCATGGCGCCCACCAAGGTGCGCAGCCCAGCCAAGGCGGTGCGCATCAAGGTGCGCACCCTGGCGAAGGTGCGCACCCGGGGCAAACCGAGCTCCGACTTCGTGCGCACCTTGGAGCGCACAAAGGGTGCGCAACCCAGCCAAGGTGTGCGCACCCCGGGCAAACCGAGCTCCGAATCGTGCGCACCTTGGAGCACACTTCGGAGCCCTCCTTGGTGCGCACCGATGTTGCGCACCTCGGAGCGCACCCGGGGAAAACAATGCAATTAACCCGACTTTCGACTTCGTGGGCACCTCGGAGCGCTCTCGGGTTCGCACCTCGGAGCACACCGAGGTGCGCACCTTTGATGCGCTGCCTTCACCAATTTCCAGAAAAGGCAAGAAAACATTGAGAAGGTGTGCGCACCGAGGTGCCCACCCTGGCGAAGGTGCACGCGAGGTGCGCACCCGGGGCAAACCGGGCTCCGACTTCGTGCACGCCATGCTGCGCACCTTGGAGGGCCATGGTGCGCACCTTGGAGCACACTTCGGAGCGCTCAATGGTGCCCAACCCAGCCAAGGTGCCCACCGCGGCGAAGGTGCACGCGAGGTGCGCACCCGGGGCAAACCGGGCTCCGACTTCGTGCACGCCGCACCTTGGAGCACACTTCGGAGCGCTCCTTGGTGCGCACCAGGGCGCGCAACCCAGCCGAGGTGCCCACCCCGGCGAAGGTGCACGCGGGGTGCGCACCCGGGGGCAAACCGGGCTCCGACTTCGTGCACGCCATGGTGCCCACCGCGGCGAAGGTGCACGCGAGGTGCGCACCCGGGGCAAACCGGGCTCCGACTTCGTGCACGCCGCACCTTGGAGCACACTTCGGAGCGCTCCTTGGTGCGCACCAGGGCGCGCAACCCAGCCGAGGTGCCCACCCCGGCGAAGGTGCACGCGAGTGTGCGCACCCGGGGCAAACCGGGCTCCGACTTCGTGCACGCCATGGTGCCCACCGCGGCGAAGGTGCACGCGAGGTGCGCACCCGGGGCAAACCGGGCTCCGACTTCGTGCACGCCCGCACCTTGGAGCACACTTCGGAGCGCTCCTTGGTGCGCACCATGGTGCCCACCAGGGCGCGCAACCCCGCCGAAGGTGCACGCGAGGTGCGCACCCGGGGCAAACCGGGCTCCGACTTCGTGCACGCCGCACCTTGGAGCACACTTCGGAGCGCTCCTTGGTGCGCACCAGGGCGCGCAACCCCGCCGAAGGTGCACGCGAGGTGCGCACCCGGGGCAAACCGGGCTCCGACTTCGTGCACGCCATGGTGCGCACCAGGGTGCCCACCGCGGCGAAGGTGCGCACCCGGGGCAAACCGGGCTCCGACTTCGTGCACGCCGCACCTTGGAGCACACTTCGGAGCGCTCCTTGGTGCGCACCAGGGCGCGCAACCCAGCCGAGGTGCCCACCCCGGCGAAGGTGCACGCGAGGTGCGCACCCGGGGCAAACCGGGCTCCGACTTCGTGCACGCCATGGTGCCCACCGCGGCGAAGGTGCGCACCCGGGGCAAACCGGGCTAGGACTTCGTGCACGCCGCACCTTGGAGCACACTTCGGAGCGCTCCTTGGTGCGCACCATGGTGCCCACCAGGCCGCGCAACCCAGCCAAGGTTGTGCGCACCAAGGTGCACGCGAGGTGCGCACCCGGGGCAAACCGGGGTCCGGCTTCGTGCACGCCGCACCTTGGAGCACACATCGGGGCGCTCCCGGGTTCGCACCGGCGTTGCGCACCGTGGTGGGCACCTCGGAGCGCACCGTGGTGGGCACCTCGGAGCACACCAAGGTGGGCAGCGAGTGTGCGCACCTTTGATGCGATGCCTTCACTAATTTCCATAAAAGGCAAAAAAAAACGAGATTTTAAAATTTCCGTTTTGAAAGATAGTGAGAAAAAGGGAATGCTGGTGCCATCTTGAGCCCGCCCTGGGTGCGCAGCCCAGCCAAGGTGTGCGCACCAAGGTGCCCACCCTGGCGAAGGTGCGCGCCCCGGGCAATTAACCCAACTTCCAACTTCGCGCGCGCCAGGGTGGGAGCGCACCCAACAACCGGGCCTGGGAAGAGCCAATGCGAGAAACCCCACCAAACGCTCTGACAAAAAAAGAGGGGGCGCTCCAGTAACCCCGCTTCGGAGCGCACCCTGGGCAAAACCCAGCGAGGGTGCCCACCCCCGGCCAAGGTGCAGGCGAGGTGCGCACCCGGGGCAAACCGGGCTCCGACAACGTGCACGCCGCACCTTGGAGCACACTTCGTAGCGCTCCCGGGTGCGCACCTCAGAGCACACCAAGGTGGGCAGCGAGGTGCGCACCTTTGATGCGCTGCCTTCACTAATTTCCAGAAAAGGCAAAAAAAGAGGAGATTTTAAAATTCCGTTTTGAAAGATAGTGAAAAAAACGGAACGCGGGTGCCATCTTGAGCCCGCCCTGGTGCACAGCCCAGGTAAGGTGCCCACCCCTGGCAAAGGTGCGCACCCGGGCAATTAACCCTACTTCCGACTTCGTGCGCGCCAGGGTGGCAACCGGGCCTGGGAAGAGCCAATGCGAGAAACCCCACCAAACGCTCCGACAAAAAAAGAGGCGGCGCTCCAATAACCCCGCTTCGGAGCGCAGCCGGGGCAAACCCAGCCAAGGTGCCCACCCCGACGAAGGTGCACGCGAGGTGCGCACCCGGGGCAAACCGGGCTCCGACAACGTGCACGCAGCACCTTGGAGCACACTTCGAAGCACTCCCGGGTGCCCACCGGCGTTGCGCACCGTGGTGGGCAGCGAGGTGCGCACCTTTGATGCGCTGCCTTCACTAATTTCCAGAAAAGGCAAAAAAAAATGAGATTTTAACAATTTCCGTTTTGAAAGATAGTGAAAAAAACGGAACGCGGGTGCCATCTTGAGCACCGCCCTGGTGCGCAGCCCAGGCAAGGCATGCGCACCAAGGTGCCCACCCGCGGTGCACGCCCGGGGCAAACCGGGCTCCGACTTCGTGCAGGCCGCACCTTGGAGCACACTTCGGAGCGCTCCTTGGTGCGCACCATGGTGCCCACCAGGGCGCACCCGGGGCAAACCGGGCTCCGACTTCGTGCACGCCGCACCTTGGAGCACACATCGGAGCGCTCCCAGGTTCGCACCAGCGTTGCGCACCTTTGATGCGCTGCCTTCACTAATTTCCAGAAAAGGCAAAAAAAAACGATATTTTAAAATTTCCGTTCTGAAAGATAGTGAAAAAAAACGGAACGCGGGTGCCATCTTGAGCCCTTCTTGGTGCGCAGCCCAGGCAAGTTGTGCGCACCAAGGTGCCCACCCTGGCGGAGGTGCGCGCCCGGGGCAAACCGGGCTCCGACTTCGTGCACTGCATGGTGCCCACCAAGGCGCGCAACCCAGCCAAGGTGCCCACCGCAGCGAAGGTGCACGCGAGGTGCGCACCCGAGGTGCACACCCGGGGCAAACCGAGCTCCGACTTCGTGCACCGCCGCACCTTGGAGCACACTTCAGAGCGCTCCTTGGTGCGCACCAGGGCGCGCAACCCAGCCAAGGTGCTCACCCCGGCGAAGGTGCACGCGAGGTGCGCACCCGGGGCAAGCCGGGCTCGGACTTCGTGCACGCCGCACCTTGGAGCACACATCGGAGCGCTCCCGGGTTCGCACCCAGCATTTGCGCACCTTTGATGCGCTGCCTTCACTAATTTCCAGAAAAGGCAAAAAAAAAAAAAAAACGAGATTTTAAAATTTCCGTTTTGAAAGATAGTGAAAAAAACGGAACGCGGGTGCCATCTTGAGCCCGCCCTGGTGTGCAGCCCAGGCAAGTTGTGCGCACCAAGGCACCCACCCTGGCCAAGGTGGGTCACGGGGTGGGTCCTAGGGTGGGTAACGGGGTGGGTACTAAGGTGCGTGCCAAGGTGGGTCATGGGGTGGGTGCCAAGGTGGGCACCAGGGTGGGTGTGCACCAACCCTAGCCAGGGTAGGTCACGGGGTGGTTGTCGGGGTGGGCGTCAAGGAGCCAAGGTGGGTGGCAAGTAGCCAAGTTGCGTGCCAAGGTGGGTGTCGGGGTGGGTGCCAAGGATCCAAGGTGGGTGCCAAGGAACCAAGGTGGGTGTCTGGGTGGGTGCCGAGGTGGGAGCCAGGGTGGGTCCCAAGGTGAGTGCAAAGGTGGGTGCCAGGGTCAAGGTGAGTGCCAATGTGGGTTCCAAGGTGCCAGGGTCAGGGTGAGTGCCAATGTGGGTTCAAAGGTGCTAAGTTGGGTGCGAGGTTGGGTGCGAGGGTGGGTGGGTGCCAAGGTGTGCTAGGTGGAAGCCCGGGTGGGTCGGCATCCCATGGGTGTCGAGTTGGGTGCCTGATGGGTGCTTCTTGTCAAGTTTTAGTCGTCGGGACTCATTTCGAGCCTTAGAGGTCGTTTCTTGTCCGGTTGCCCTGTCTTCGACCTGGGAACCCAATTTTGGTCCTCGGGTCCCATTTTTTTTTGTCTCGCATCCCACTTTTGGCCTGTGGCCTTTTCGGGGTCGATTCTCGTTTTGGGCATCAGAGCATGTTTCTTCTCCTAAAACCCAATATTTGTTTATTAAGTCTCGGAACACATTTTTGTTCTCGTGGACCCATCATGGGTCTTGGAACGCATTTGTGGTCCTTGGGTCCCATTTTGCATCCCGAAACTTGTGTTTTGGTGCTTGATCCCTATTTTGGGTGCCCACCTTGCACCAAGTGCGCACCCGGGGCAAACCGAGCGCCTTGGTGCACCGGGGCAAGATCGAGCGTGCACCCGAGGCGCCCCGAACATGCACCAAGGTGCACTCGGCCCACATGTGAGCGCAGGTCGTTGCGCCCGAGGTGGTGTGTGGGGCACCGCGTTGCAGACGGGACACTGCACGCACACGACGCCCCGTCCAGGTGCACGCACGTAGGCCGGGCCGGGTGCACACCCGACGCCCTAGCAAGGTGCGCGCACCCGGGCAGGGCTCACACTTGGCGAACGGGGCGCACTTCGCGAGGGAGGGTGTGCACCTCGACGGGGGTGGGTGGCCGGGGTGGATTCGCACGTGGGTCGCGGTTTGCTAAGTACACACTGCGACAAGCTCATAACGGGTGCGATCATACCAGCGTTAGTGCACCGGATCCCATCAGAACTCCGCAGTTAAGCGCGCTTGGGCCGGAGTAGTACTGGGATGGGTGACCTCCCGGGAAGTCCCGGTGTTGCACCCTTTCTTAGTTTTTCGCCGGGCGTCGCAATGCTATTTGAATAAACCTTTTGCCCGTTTGCGTTCTCGTCGGGGCCGGGCCGGGCCGGGGTGCGCTGCCCGCACTACCGCGCGCGCGCGGGGGGCGACACCGAGCGCGCACCCGAGGCGCCCCGAGCACACAGGCCACGGTGCAACCCGGGCGTTGTGCGCGCACCCCGGTGCGCCCGAGGTGCTGCGCGCGCACCCAGGTGAAATCGGTGTGCACCTCGGCCAGTGCGCGCTCGGTCGAGTCGCGCACGTTGGCCAAGGTGCACGGTGATGTTTCTTACTCTAAGGTTCCGCACCAGACGCCCGGGACAGGTGAGCGAAGCTGGGCGGGGCCGGTGTGCGCGGCCGGGGCAGGTGCACGCAGCTGGAGAGAGCTTTGGAGCACACCAGAGGTGCGCACCTTGGAGCACACTTCGGAGCGCACCAATGATGCGCTCCATTCAAAAGTTTCCTGAAAAGGCAAAAAAAGTTGAGATTATAGAATTTCCCACTTGAGAGATTGTAAAAAAAAAAAATTTAAAATGAAGGAAACGCGGGGTGCCAAGGTGTGCGCGCCCGGGTGCGCAGCCCAGCCAAGGTGTGCGCACCAAGGCGCCCACCCTGGCGAAGGTGCACGCAAGGTGCGCACCCGAGGCAAACCGGACAATTAACCCAACTTTCGACTTCGCGCGCACCTGCGCACCTTGGAGCGCACTTCGGAGCGCTCCTTGGTGCGCACCAATCTTGGGCACCTCGGAGTGCACCATGGCGCCCACCAAGGTGCGCACCCGGGGCAAACCGAGCTCCGACTTCGTGCGCACCTTGGAGCGCACGAAAGGTGCGCACCATGGCGCCCACCAAGGTGCGCAGCCCAGCCAAGGCGTGCGCATCAAGGTGCGCACCCTGGCGAAGGTGCGCACCCGGGGCAAACCGAGCTCCGACTTCGTGCGCACCTTGGAGCGCACAAAGGGTGCGCAACCCAGCCAAGGTGTGCGCACCCCGGGCAAACCGAGCTCCGAATCGTGCGCACCTTGGAGCACACTTCGGAGCCCTCCTTGGTGCGCACCGATGTTGCGCACCTCGGAGCGCACCCGGGGAAAACAATGCAATTAACCCGACTTTCGACTTCGTGGGCACCTCGGAGCGCTCTCGGGTTCGCACCTCGGAGCACACCGAGGTGCGCACCTTTGATGCGCTGCCTTCACCAATTTCCAGAAAAGGCAAGAAAACATTGAGAAGGTGTGCGCACCGAGGTGCCCACCCTGGCGAAGGTGCACGCGAGGTGCGCACCCGGGGCAAACCGGGCTCCGACTTCGTGCACGCCATGCTGCGCACCTTGGAGGGCCATGGTGCGCACCTTGGAGCACACTTCGGAGCGCTCAATGGTGCCCAACCCAGCCAAGGTGCCCACCGCGGCGAAGGTGCACGCGAGGTGCGCACCCGGGGCAAACCGGGCTCCGACTTCGTGCACGCCGCACCTTGGAGCACACTTCGGAGCGCTCCTTGGTGCGCACCAGGGCGCGCAACCCAGCCGAGGTGCCCACCCCGGCGAAGGTGCACGCGGGGTGCGCACCCGGGGCAAACCGGGCTCCGACTTCGTGCACGCCATGGTGCCCACCGCGGCGAAGGTGCACGCGAGGTGCGCACCCGGGGCAAACCGGGCTCCGACTTCGTGCACGCCGCACCTTGGAGCACACTTCGGAGCGCTCCTTGGTGCGCACCAGGGCGCGCAACCCAGCCGAGGTGCCCACCCCGGCGAAGGTGCACGCGAGGTGCGCACCCGGGGCAAACCGGGCTCCGACTTCGTGCACGCCATGGTGCCCACCGCGGCGAAGGTGCACGCGAGGTGCGCACCCGGGGCAAACCGGGCTCCGACTTCGTGCACGCCGCACCTTGGAGCACACTTCGGAGCGCTCCTTGGTGCGCACCATGGTGCCCACCAGGGCGCGCAACCCCGCCGAAGGTGCACGCGAGGTGCGCACCCGGGGCAAACCGGGCTCCGACTTCGTGCACGCCGCACCTTGGAGCACACTTCGGAGCGCTCCTTGGTGCGCACCAGGGCGCGCAACCCCGCCGAAGGTGCACGCGAGGTGCGCACCCGGGGCAAACCGGGCTCCGACTTCGTGCACGCCATGGTGCGCACCAGGGTGCCCACCGCGGCGAAGGTGCGCACCCGGGGCAAACCGGGCTCCGACTTCGTGCACGCCGCACCTTGGAGCACACTTCGGAGCGCTCCTTGGTGCGCACCAGGGCGCGCAACCCAGCCGAGGTGCCCACCCCGGCGAAGGTGCACGCGAGGTGCGCACCCGGGGCAAACCGGGCTCCGACTTCGTGCACGCCATGGTGCCCACCGCGGCGAAGGTGCGCACCCGGGGCAAACCGGGCTAGGACTTCGTGCACGCCGCACCTTGGAGCACACTTTGGAGCGCTCCTTGGTGCGCACCATGGTGCCCACCAGGCCGCGCAACCCAGCCAAGGTGTGCGCACCAAGGTGCACGCGAGGTGCGCACCCGGGGCAAACCGGGGTCCGGCTTCGTGCACGCCGCACCTTGGAGCACACATCGGGGCGCTCCCGGGTTCGCACCGGCGTTGCGCACCGTGGTGGGCACCTCGGAGCGCACCGTGGTGGGCACCTCGGAGCACACCAAGGTGGGCAGCGAGGTGCGCACCTTTGATGCGATGCCTTCACTAATTTCCATAAAAGGCAAAAAAAAACGAGATTTTAAAATTTCCGTTTTGAAAGATAGTGAGAAAAAGGGAATGCTGGTGCCATCTTGAGCCCGCCCTGGTGCGCAGCCCAGCCAAGGTGTGCGCACCAAGGTGCCCACCCTGGCGAAGGTGCGCGCCCGGGCAATTAACCCAACTTCCAACTTCGCGCGCGCCAGGGTGGGAGCGCACCCAACAACCGGGCCTGGGAAGAGCCAATGCGAGAAACCCCACCAAACGCTCTGACAAAAAAAGAGGGGGCGCTCCAGTAACCCCGCTTCGGAGCGCACCCTGGGCAAACCCAGCGAGGGTGCCCACCCCGGCCAAGGTGCAGGCGAGGTGCGCACCCGGGGCAAACCGGGCTCCGACAACGTGCACGCCGCACCTTGGAGCACACTTCGTAGCGCTCCCGGGTGCGCACCTCAGAGCACACCAAGGTGGGCAGCGAGGTGCGCACCTTTGATGCGCTGCCTTCACTAATTTCCAGAAAAGGCAAAAAAAAGAGGAGATTTTAAAATTTCCGTTTTGAAAGATAGTGAAAAAAACGGAACGCGGGTGCCATCTTGAGCCCGCCCTGGTGCACAGCCCAGGTAAGGTGCCCACCCTGGCAAAGGTGCGCACCCGGGCAATTAACCCTACTTCCGACTTCGTGCGCGCCAGGGTGGCAACCGGGCCTGGGAAGAGCCAATGCGAGAAACCCCACCAAACGCTCCGACAAAAAAAGAGGCGGCGCTCCAATAACCCCGCTTCGGAGCGCAGCCGGGGCAAACCCAGCCAAGGTGCCCACCCCGACGAAGGTGCACGCGAGGTGCGCACCCGGGGCAAACCGGGCTCCGACAACGTGCACGCAGCACCTTGGAGCACACTTCGAAGCACTCCCGGGTGCCCACCGGCGTTGCGCACCGTGGTGGGCAGCGAGGTGCGCACCTTTGATGCGCTGCCTTCACTAATTTCCAGAAAAGGCAAAAAAAAATGAGATTTTAAAATTTCCGTTTTGAAAGATAGTGAAAAAAACGGAACGCGGGTGCCATCTTGAGCCCGCCCTGGTGCGCAGCCCAGGCAAGGCATGCGCACCAAGGTGCCCACCCGCGGTGCACGCCCGGGGCAAACCGGGCTCCGACTTCGTGCAGGCCGCACCTTGGAGCACACTTCGGAGCGCTCCTTGGTGCGCACCATGGTGCCCACCAGGGCGCACCCGGGGCAAACCGGGCTCCGACTTCGTGCACGCCGCACCTTGGAGCACACATCGGAGCGCTCCCAGGTTCGCACCAGCGTTGCGCACCTTTGATGCGCTGCCTTCACTAATTTCCAGAAAAGGCAAAAAAAAACGATATTTTAAAATTTCCGTTCTGAAAGATAGTGAAAAAAACGGAACGCGGGTGCCATCTTGAGCCCTTCCTGGTGCGCAGCCCAGGCAAGTTGTGCGCACCAAGGTGCCCACCCTGGCGGAGGTGCGCGCCCGGGGCAAACCGGGCTCCGACTTCGTGCACTGCATGGTGCCCACCAAGGCGCGCAACCCAGCCAAGGTGCCCACCGCAGCGAAGGTGCACGCGAGGTGCGCACCCGAGGTGCACACCCGGGGCAAACCGAGCTCCGACTTCGTGCACGCCGCACCTTGGAGCACACTTCAGAGCGCTCCTTGGTGCGCACCAGGGCGCGCAACCCAGCCAAGGTGCTCACCCCGGCGAAGGTGCACGCGAGGTGCGCACCCGGGGCAAGCCGGGCTCGGACTTCGTGCACGCCGCACCTTGGAGCACACATCGGAGCGCTCCCGGGTTCGCACCAGCATTGCGCACCTTTGATGCGCTGCCTTCACTAATTTCCAGAAAAGGCAAAAAAAAAAAAAAAACGAGATTTTAAAATTTCCGTTTTGAAAGATAGTGAAAAAAACGGAACGCGGGTGCCATCTTGAGCCCGCCCTGGTGTGCAGCCCAGGCAAGTTGTGCGCACCAAGGCACCCACCCTGGCCAAGGTGGGTCACGGGGTGGGTCCTAGGGTGGGTAACGGGGTGGGTACTAAGGTGCGTGCCAAGGTGGGTCATGGGGTGGGTGCCAAGGTGGGCACCAGGGTGGGTGTGCACCAACCCTAGCCAGGGTAGGTCACGGGGTGGTTGTCGGGGTGGGCGTCAAGGAGCCAAGGTGGGTGGCAAGTAGCCAAGTTGCGTGCCAAGGTGGGTGTCGGGGTGGGTGCCAAGGATCCAAGGTGGGTGCCAAGGAACCAAGGTGGGTGTCTGGGTGGGTGCCGAGGTGGGAGCCAGGGTGGGTCCCAAGGTGAGTGCAAAGGTGGGTGCCAGGGTCAAGGTGAGTGCCAATGTGGGTTCCAAGGTGCCAGGGTCAGGGTGAGTGCCAATGTGGGTTCAAAGGTGCTAAGTTGGGTGCGAGGTTGGGTGCGAGGGTGGGTGGGTGCCAAGGTGTGCTAGGTGGAAGCCCGGGTGGGTCGGCATCCCATGGGTGTCGAGTTGGGTGCCTGATGGGTGCTTCTTGTCAAGTTTTAGTCGTCGGGACTCATTTCGAGCCTTAGAGGTCGTTTCTTGTCCGGTTGCCCTGTCTTCGACCTGGGAACCCAATTTTGGTCCTCGGGTCCCATTTTTTTTTGTCTCGCATCCCACTTTTGGCCTGTGGCCTTTTCGGGGTCGATTCTCGTTTTGGGCATCAGAGCATGTTTCTTCTCCTAAAACCCAATATTTGTTTATTAAGTCTCGGAACACATTTTTGTTCTCGTGGACCCATCATGGGTCTTGGAACGCATTTGTGGTCCTTGGGTCCCATTTTGCATCCCGAAACTTGTGTTTTGGTGCTTGATCCCTATTTTGGGTGCCCACCTTGCACCAAGTGCGCACCCGGGGCAAACCGAGCGCCTTGGTGCACCGGGGCAAGATCGAGCGTGCACCCGAGGCGCCCCGAACATGCACCAAGGTGCACTCGGCCCACATGTGAGCGCAGGTCGTTGCGCCCGAGGTGGTGTGTGGGCACCGCGTTGCAGACGGGACACTGCACGCACACGACGCCCCGTCCAGGTGCACGCACGTAGGCCGGGCCGGGTGCACACCCGACGCCCTAGCAAGGTGCGCGCACCCGGGCAGGGCTCACACTTGGCGAACGGGGCGCACTTCGCGAGGGAGGGTGTGCACCTCGACGGGGGTGGGTGGCCGGGGTGGATTCGCACGTGGGTCGCGGTTTGCTAAGTACACACTGCGACAAGCTCATAACGGGTGCGATCATACCAGCGTTAGTGCACCGGATCCCATCAGAACTCCGCAGTTAAGCGCGCTTGGGCCGGAGTAGTACTGGGATGGGTGACCTCCCGGGAAGTCCCGGTGTTGCACCCTTTTTTAGTTTTTCGCCGGGCGTCGCAATGCTATTTGAATAAACCTTTTGCCCGTTTGCGTTCTCGTCGGGGCCGGGCCGGGCCGGGGTGCGCTGCCCGCACTACCGCGCGCGCGGGGGGCGACACCGAGCGCGCACCCGAGGCGCCCCGAGCACACAGGCCACGGTGCAACCCGGGCGTTGTGCGCGCACCCCGGTGCGCCCGAGGTGCTGCGCGCGCACCCAGGTGAAATCGGTGTGCACCTCGGCCAGTGCGCGCTCGGTCGAGTCGCGCACGTTGGCCAAGGTGCACGGTGATGTTTCTTACTCTAAGGTTCCGCACCAGACGCCCGGGACAGGTGAGCGAAGCTGGGCGGGGCCGGGTGCGCGGCCGGGGCAGGTGCACGCAGCTGGAGAGAGCTTTGGAGCACACCAGAGGTGCGCACCTTGGAGCACACTTCGGAGCGCACCAATGATGCGCTCCATTCAAAAGTTTCCTGAAAAGGCAAAAAAAGTTGAGATTATAGAATTTCCCACTTGAGAGATTGTAAAAAAAAAAAATTTAAAATGAAGGAAACGCGGGTGCCAAGGTGTGCGCGCCCGGGTGCGCAGCCCAGCCAAGGTGTGCGCACCAAGGCGCCCACCCTGGCGAAGGTGCACGCAAGGTGCGCACCCGAGGCAAACCGGACAATTAACCCAACTTTCGACTTCGCGCGCACCTGCGCACCTTGGAGCGCACTTCGGAGCGCTCCTTGGTGCGCACCAATCTTGGGCACCTCGGAGTGCACCATGGCGCCCACCAAGGTGCGCACCCGGGGCAAACCGAGCTCCGACTTCGTGCGCACCTTGGAGCGCACGAAAGGTGCGCACCATGGCGCCCACCAAGGTGCGCAGCCCAGCCAAGGCGTGCGCATCAAGGTGCGCACCCTGGCGAAGGTGCGCACCCGGGGCAAACCGAGCTCCGACTTCGTGCGCACCTTGGAGCGCACAAAGGGTGCGCAACCCAGCCAAGGTGTGCGCACCCCGGGCAAACCGAGCTCCGAATCGTGCGCACCTTGGAGCACACTTCGGAGCCCTCCTTGGTGCGCACCGATGTTGCGCACCTCGGAGCGCACCCGGGGAAAACAATGCAATTAACCCGACTTTCGACTTCGTGGGCACCTCGGAGCGCTCTCGGGTTCGCACCTCGGAGCACACCGAGGTGCGCACCTTTGATGCGCTGCCTTCACCAATTTCCAGAAAAGGCAAGAAAACATTGAGAAGGTGTGCGCACCGAGGTGCCCACCCTGGCGAAGGTGCACGCGAGGTGCGCACCCGGGGCAAACCGGGCTCCGACTTCGTGCACGCCATGCTGCGCACCTTGGAGGGCCATGGTGCGCACCTTGGAGCACACTTCGGAGCGCTCAATGGTGCCCAACCCAGCCAAGGTGCCCACCGCGGCGAAGGTGCACGCGAGGTGCGCACCCGGGGCAAACCGGGCTCCGACTTCGTGCACGCCGCACCTTGGAGCACACTTCGGAGCGCTCCTTGGTGCGCACCAGGGCGCGCAACCCAGCCGAGGTGCCCACCCCGGCGAAGGTGCACGCGGGGTGCGCACCCGGGGCAAACCGGGCTCCGACTTCGTGCACGCCATGGTGCCCACCGCGGCGAAGGTGCACGCGAGGTGCGCACCCGGGGCAAACCGGGCTCCGACTTCGTGCACGCCGCACCTTGGAGCACACTTCGGAGCGCTCCTTGGTGCGCACCAGGGCGCGCAACCCAGCCGAGGTGCCCACCCCGGCGAAGGTGCACGCGAGGTGCGCACCCGGGGCAAACCGGGCTCCGACTTCGTGCACGCCATGGTGCCCACCGCGGCGAAGGTGCACGCGAGGTGCGCACCCGGGGCAAACCGGGCTCCGACTTCGTGCACGCCGCACCTTGGAGCACACTTCGGAGCGCTCCTTGGTGCGCACCATGGTGCCCACCAGGGCGCGCAACCCCGCCGAAGGTGCACGCGAGGTGCGCACCCGGGGCAAACCGGGCTCCGACTTCGTGCACGCCGCACCTTGGAGCACACTTCGGAGCGCTCCTTGGTGCGCACCAGGGCGCGCAACCCCGCCGAAGGTGCACGCGAGGTGCGCACCCGGGGCAAACCGGGCTCCGACTTCGTGCACGCCATGGTGCGCACCAGGGTGCCCACCGCGGCGAAGGTGCGCACCCGGGGCAAACCGGGCTCCGACTTCGTGCACGCCGCACCTTGGAGCACACTTCGGAGCGCTCCTTGGTGCGCACCAGGGCGCGCAACCCAGCCGAGGTGCCCACCCCGGCGAAGGTGCACGCGAGGTGCGCACCCGGGGCAAACCGGGCTCCGACTTCGTGCACGCCATGGTGCCCACCGCGGCGAAGGTGCGCACCCGGGGCAAACCGGGCTAGGACTTCGTGCACGCCGCACCTTGGAGCACACTTCGGAGCGCTCCTTGGTGCGCACCATGGTGCCCACCAGGCCGCGCAACCCAGCCAAGGTGTGCGCACCAAGGTGCACGCGAGGTGCGCACCCGGGGCAAACCGGGGTCCGGCTTCGTGCACGCCGCACCTTGGAGCACACATCGGGGCGCTCCCGGGTTCGCACCGGCGTTGCGCACCGTGGTGGGCACCTCGGAGCGCACCGTGGTGGGCACCTCGGAGCACACCAAGGTGGGCAGCGAGGTGCGCACCTTTGATGCGATGCCTTCACTAATTTCCATAAAAGGCAAAAAAAAACGAGATTTTAAAATTTCCGTTTTGAAAGATAGTGAGAAAAAGGGAATGCTGGTGCCATCTTGAGCCCGCCCTGGTGCGCAGCCCAGCCAAGGTGTGCGCACCAAGGTGCCCACCCTGGCGAAGGTGCGCGCCCGGGCAATTAACCCAACTTCCAACTTCGCGCGCGCCAGGGTGGGAGCGCACCCAACAACCGGGCCTGGGAAGAGCCAATGCGAGAAACCCCACCAAACGCTCTGACAAAAAAAGAGGGGGCGCTCCAGTAACCCCGCTTCGGAGCGCACCCTGGGCAAACCCAGCCAGGGTGCCCACCCCGGCCAAGGTGCAGGCGAGGTGCGCACCCGGGGCAAACCGGGCTCCGACAACGTGCACGCCGCACCTTGGAGCACACTTCGTAGCGCTCCCGGGTGCGCACCTCAGAGCACACCAAGGTGGGCAGCGAGGTGCGCACCTTTGATGCGCTGCCTTCACTAATTTCCAGAAAAGGCAAAAAAAAGAGGAGATTTTAAAATTTCCGTTTTGAAAGATAGTGAAAAAAACGGAACGCGGGTGCCATCTTGAGCCCGCCCTGGTGCACAGCCCAGGTAAGGTGCCCACCCTGGCAAAGGTGCGCACCCGGGCAATTAACCCTACTTCCGACTTCGTGCGCGCCAGGGTGGCAACCGGGCCTGGGAAGAGCCAATGCGAGAAACCCCACCAAACGCTCCGACAAAAAAAGAGGCGGCGCTCCAATAACCCCGCTTCGGAGCGCAGCCGGGGCAAACCCAGCCAAGGTGCCCACCCCGACGAAGGTGCACGCGAGGTGCGCACCCGGGGCAAACCGGGCTCCGACAACGTGCACGCAGCACCTTGGAGCACACTTCGAAGCACTCCCGGGTGCCCACCGGCGTTGCGCACCGTGGTGGGCAGCGAGGTGCGCACCTTTGATGCGCTGCCTTCACTAATTTCCAGAAAAGGCAAAAAAAAATGAGATTTTAAAATTTCCGTTTTGAAAGATAGTGAAAAAAACGGAACGCGGGTGCCATCTTGAGCCCGCCCTGGTGCGCAGCCCAGGCAAGGCATGCGCACCAAGGTGCCCACCCGCGGTGCACACCCGGGGCAAACCGGGCTCCGACTTCGTGCAGGCCGCACCTTGGAGCACACTTCGGAGCGCTCCTTGGTGCGCACCATGGTGCCCACCAGGGCGCACCCGGGGCAAACCGGGCTCCGACTTCGTGCACGCCGCACCTTGGAGCACACATCGGAGCGCTCCCAGGTTCGCACCAGCGTTGCGCACCTTTGATGCGCTGCCTTCACTAATTTCCAGAAAAGGCAAAAAAAAACGATATTTTAAAATTTCCGTTCTGAAAGATAGTGAAAAAAACGGAACGCGGGTGCCATCTTGAGCCCTTCCTGGTGCGCAGCCCAGGCAAGTTGTGCGCACCAAGGTGCCCACCCTGGCGGAGGTGCGCGCCCGGGGCAAACCGGGCTCCGACTTCGTGCACTGCATGGTGCCCACCAAGGCGCGCAACCCAGCCAAGGTGCCCACCGCAGCGAAGGTGCACGCGAGGTGCGCACCCGAGGTGCACACCCGGGGCAAACCGAGCTCCGACTTCGTGCACGCCGCACCTTGGAGCACACTTCAGAGCGCTCCTTGGTGCGCACCAGGGCGCGCAACCCAGCCAAGGTGCTCACCCCGGCGAAGGTGCACGCGAGGTGCGCACCCGGGGCAAGCCGGGCTCGGACTTCGTGCACGCCGCACCTTGGAGCACACATCGGAGCGCTCCCGGGTTCGCACCAGCATTGCGCACCTTTGATGCGCTGCCTTCACTAATTTCCAGAAAAGGCAAAAAAAAAAAAAAAACGAGATTTTAAAATTTCCGTTTTGAAAGATAGTGAAAAAAACGGAACGCGGGTGCCATCTTGAGCCCGCCCTGGTGTGCAGCCCAGGCAAGTTGTGCGCACCAAGGCACCCACCCTGGCCAAGGTGGGTCACGGGGTGGGTCCTAGGGTGGGTAACGGGGTGGGTACTAAGGTGCGTGCCAAGGTGGGTCATGGGGTGGGTGCCAAGGTGGGCACCAGGGTGGGTGTGCACCAACCCTAGCCAGGGTAGGTCACGGGGTGGTTGTCGGGGTGGGCGTCAAGGAGCCAAGGTGGGTGGCAAGTAGCCAAGTTGCGTGCCAAGGTGGGTGTCGGGGTGGGTGCCAAGGATCCAAGGTGGGTGCCAAGGAACCAAGGTGGGTGTCTGGGTGGGTGCCGAGGTGGGAGCCAGGGTGGGTCCCAAGGTGAGTGCAAAGGTGGGTGCCAGGGTCAAGGTGAGTGCCAATGTGGGTTCCAAGGTGCCAGGGTCAGGGTGAGTGCCAATGTGGGTTCAAAGGTGCTAAGTTGGGTGCGAGGTTGGGTGCGAGGGTGGGTGGGTGCCAAGGTGTGCTAGGTGGAAGCCCGGGTGGGTCGGCATCCCATGGGTGTCGAGTTGGGTGCCTGATGGGTGCTTCTTGTCAAGTTTTAGTCGTCGGGACTCATTTCGAGCCTTAGAGGTCGTTTCTTGTCCGGTTGCCCTGTCTTCGACCTGGGAACCCAATTTTGGTCCTCGGGTCCCATTTTTTTTTGTCTCGCATCCCACTTTTGGCCTGTGGCCTTTTCGGGGTCGATTCTCGTTTTGGGCATCAGAGCATGTTTCTTCTCCTAAAACCCAATATTTGTTTATTAAGTCTCGGAACACATTTTTGTTCTCGTGGACCCATCATGGGTCTTGGAACGCATTTGTGGTCCTTGGGTCCCATTTTGCATCCCGAAACTTGTGTTTTGGTGCTTGATCCCTATTTTGGGTGCCCACCTTGCACCAAGTGCGCACCCGGGGCAAACCGAGCGCCTTGGTGCACCGGGGCAAGATCGAGCGTGCACCCGAGGCGCCCCGAACATGCACCAAGGTGCACTCGGCCCACATGTGAGCGCAGGTCGTTGCGCCCGAGGTGGTGTGTGGGCACCGCGTTGCAGACGGGACACTGCACGCACACGACGCCCCGTCCAGGTGCACGCACGTAGGCCGGGCCGGGTGCACACCCGACGCCCTAGCAAGGTGCGCGCACCCGGGCAGGGCTCACACTTGGCGAACGGGGCGCACTTCGCGAGGGAGGGTGTGCACCTCGACGGGGGTGGGTGGCCGGGGTGGATTCGCACGTGGGTCGCGGTTTGCTAAGTACACACTGCGACAAGCTCATAACGGGTGCGATCATACCAGCGTTAGTGCACCGGATCCCATCAGAACTCCGCAGTTAAGCGCGCTTGGGCCGGAGTAGTACTGGGATGGGTGACCTCCCGGGAAGTCCCGGTGTTGCACCCTTTTTTAGTTTTTCGCCGGGCGTCGCAATGCTATTTGAATAAACCTTTTGCCCGTTTGCGTTCTCGTCGGGGCCGGGCCGGGCCGGGGTGCGCTGCCCGCACTACCGCGCGCGCGGGGGGCGACACCGAGCGCGCACCCGAGGCGCCCCGAGCACACAGGCCACGGTGCAACCCGGGCGTTGTGCGCGCACCCCGGTGCGCCCGAGGTGCTGCGCGCGCACCCAGGTGAAATCGGTGTGCACCTCGGCCAGTGCGCGCTCGGTCGAGTCGCGCACGTTGGCCAAGGTGCACGGTGATGTTTCTTACTCTAAGGTTCCGCACCAGACGCCCGGGACAGGTGAGCGAAGCTGGGCGGGGCCGGGTGCGCGGCCGGGGCAGGTGCACGCAGCTGGAGAGAGCTTTGGAGCACACCAGAGGTGCGCACCTTGGAGCACACTTCGGAGCGCACCAATGATGCGCTCCATTCAAAAGTTTCCTGAAAAGGCAAAAAAAGTTGAGATTATAGAATTTCCCACTTGAGAGATTGTAAAAAAAAAAAATTTAAAATGAAGGAAACGCGGGTGCCAAGGTGTGCGCGCCCGGGTGCGCAGCCCAGCCAAGGTGTGCGCACCAAGGCGCCCACCCTGGCGAAGGTGCACGCAAGGTGCGCACCCGAGGCAAACCGGACAATTAACCCAACTTTCGACTTCGCGCGCACCTGCGCACCTTGGAGCGCACTTCGGAGCGCTCCTTGGTGCGCACCAATCTTGGGCACCTCGGAGTGCACCATGGCGCCCACCAAGGTGCGCACCCGGGGCAAACCGAGCTCCGACTTCGTGCGCACCTTGGAGCGCACGAAAGGTGCGCACCATGGCGCCCACCAAGGTGCGCAGCCCAGCCAAGGCGTGCGCATCAAGGTGCGCACCCTGGCGAAGGTGCGCACCCGGGGCAAACCGAGCTCCGACTTCGTGCGCACCTTGGAGCGCACAAAGGGTGCGCAACCCAGCCAAGGTGTGCGCACCCCGGGCAAACCGAGCTCCGAATCGTGCGCACCTTGGAGCACACTTCGGAGCCCTCCTTGGTGCGCACCGATGTTGCGCACCTCGGAGCGCACCCGGGGAAAACAATGCAATTAACCCGACTTTCGACTTCGTGGGCACCTCGGAGCGCTCTCGGGTTCGCACCTCGGAGCACACCGAGGTGCGCACCTTTGATGCGCTGCCTTCACCAATTTCCAGAAAAGGCAAGAAAACATTGAGAAGGTGTGCGCACCGAGGTGCCCACCCTGGCGAAGGTGCACGCGAGGTGCGCACCCGGGGCAAACCGGGCTCCGACTTCGTGCACGCCATGCTGCGCACCTTGGAGGGCCATGGTGCGCACCTTGGAGCACACTTCGGAGCGCTCAATGGTGCCCAACCCAGCCAAGGTGCCCACCGCGGCGAAGGTGCACGCGAGGTGCGCACCCGGGGCAAACCGGGCTCCGACTTCGTGCACGCCGCACCTTGGAGCACACTTCGGAGCGCTCCTTGGTGCGCACCAGGGCGCGCAACCCAGCCGAGGTGCCCACCCCGGCGAAGGTGCACGCGGGGTGCGCACCCGGGGCAAACCGGGCTCCGACTTCGTGCACGCCATGGTGCCCACCGCGGCGAAGGTGCACGCGAGGTGCGCACCCGGGGCAAACCGGGCTCCGACTTCGTGCACGCCGCACCTTGGAGCACACTTCGGAGCGCTCCTTGGTGCGCACCAGGGCGCGCAACCCAGCCGAGGTGCCCACCCCGGCGAAGGTGCACGCGAGGTGCGCACCCGGGGCAAACCGGGCTCCGACTTCGTGCACGCCATGGTGCCCACCGCGGCGAAGGTGCACGCGAGGTGCGCACCCGGGGCAAACCGGGCTCCGACTTCGTGCACGCCGCACCTTGGAGCACACTTCGGAGCGCTCCTTGGTGCGCACCATGGTGCCCACCAGGGCGCGCAACCCCGCCGAAGGTGCACGCGAGGTGCGCACCCGGGGCAAACCGGGCTCCGACTTCGTGCACGCCGCACCTTGGAGCACACTTCGGAGCGCTCCTTGGTGCGCACCAGGGCGCGCAACCCCGCCGAAGGTGCACGCGAGGTGCGCACCCGGGGCAAACCGGGCTCCGACTTCGTGCACGCCATGGTGCGCACCAGGGTGCCCACCGTGGCGAAGGTGCGCACCCGGGGCAAACCGGGCTCCGACTTCGTGCACGCCGCACCTTGGAGCACACTTCGGAGCGCTCCTTGGTGCGCACCAGGGCGCGCAACCCAGCCGAGGTGCCCACCCCGGCGAAGGTGCACGCGAGGTGCGCACCCGGGGCAAACCGGGCTCCGACTTCGTGCACGCCATGGTGCCCACCGCGGCGAAGGTGCGCACCCGGGGCAAACCGGGCTAGGACTTCGTGCACGCCGCACCTTGGAGCACACTTCGGAGCGCTCCTTGGTGCGCACCATGGTGCCCACCAGGCCGCGCAACCCAGCCAAGGTGTGCGCACCAAGGTGCACGCGAGGTGCGCACCCGGGGCAAACCGGGGTCCGGCTTCGTGCACGCCGCACCTTGGAGCACACATCGGGGCGCTCCCGGGTTCGCACCGGCGTTGCGCACCGTGGTGGGCACCTCGGAGCGCACCGTGGTGGGCACCTCGGAGCACACCAAGGTGGGCAGCGAGGTGCGCACCTTTGATGCGATGCCTTCACTAATTTCCATAAAAGGCAAAAAAAAACGAGATTTTAAAATTTCCGTTTTGAAAGATAGTGAGAAAAAGGGAATGCTGGTGCCATCTTGAGCCCGCCCTGGTGCGCAGCCCAGCCAAGGTGTGCGCACCAAGGTGCCCACCCTGGCGAAGGTGCGCGCCCGGGCAATTAACCCAACTTCCAACTTCGCGCGCGCCAGGGTGGGAGCGCACCCAACAACCGGGCCTGGGAAGAGCCAATGCGAGAAACCCCACCAAACGCTCTGACAAAAAAAGAGGGGGCGCTCCAGTAACCCCGCTTCGGAGCGCACCCTGGGCAAACCCAGCCAGGGTGCCCACCCCGGCCAAGGTGCAGGCGAGGTGCGCACCCGGGGCAAACCGGGCTCCGACAACGTGCACGCCGCACCTTGGAGCACACTTCGTAGCGCTCCCGGGTGCGCACCTCAGAGCACACCAAGGTGGGCAGCGAGGTGCGCACCTTTGATGCGCTGCCTTCACTAATTTCCAGAAAAGGCAAAAAAAAGAGGAGATTTTAAAATTTCCGTTTTGAAAGATAGTGAAAAAAACGGAACGCGGGTGCCATCTTGAGCCCGCCCTGGTGCACAGCCCAGGTAAGGTGCCCACCCTGGCAAAGGTGCGCACCCGGGCAATTAACCCTACTTCCGACTTCGTGCGCGCCAGGGTGGCAACCGGGCCTGGGAAGAGCCAATGCGAGAAACCCCACCAAACGCTCCGACAAAAAAAGAGGCGGCGCTCCAATAACCCCGCTTCGGAGCGCAGCCGGGGCAAACCCAGCCAAGGTGCCCACCCCGACGAAGGTGCACGCGAGGTGCGCACCCGGGGCAAACCGGGCTCCGACAACGTGCACGCAGCACCTTGGAGCACACTTCGAAGCACTCCCGGGTGCCCACCGGCGTTGCGCACCGTGGTGGGCAGCGAGGTGCGCACCTTTGATGCGCTGCCTTCACTAATTTCCAGAAAAGGCAAAAAAAAATGAGATTTTAAAATTTCCGTTTTGAAAGATAGTGAAAAAAACGGAACGCGGGTGCCATCTTGAGCCCGCCCTGGTGCGCAGCCCAGGCAAGGCATGCGCACCAAGGTGCCCACCCGCGGTGCACGCCCGGGGCAAACCGGGCTCCGACTTCGTGCAGGCCGCACCTTGGAGCACACTTCGGAGCGCTCCTTGGTGCGCACCATGGTGCCCACCAGGGCGCACCCGGGGCAAACCGGGCTCCGACTTCGTGCACGCCGCACCTTGGAGCACACATCGGAGCGCTCCCAGGTTCGCACCAGCGTTGCGCACCTTTGATGCGCTGCCTTCACTAATTTCCAGAAAAGGCAAAAAAAAACGATATTTTAAAATTTCCGTTCTGAAAGATAGTGAAAAAAACGGAACGCGGGTGCCATCTTGAGCCCTTCCTGGTGCGCAGCCCAGGCAAGTTGTGCGCACCAAGGTGCCCACCCTGGCGGAGGTGCGCGCCCGGGGCAAACCGGGCTCCGACTTCGTGCACTGCATGGTGCCCACCAAGGCGCGCAACCCAGCCAAGGTGCCCACCGCAGCGAAGGTGCACGCGAGGTGCGCACCCGAGGTGCACACCCGGGGCAAACCGAGCTCCGACTTCGTGCACGCCGCACCTTGGAGCACACTTCAGAGCGCTCCTTGGTGCGCACCAGGGCGCGCAACCCAGCCAAGGTGCTCACCCCGGCGAAGGTGCACGCGAGGTGCGCACCCGGGGCAAGCCGGGCTCGGACTTCGTGCACGCCGCACCTTGGAGCACACATCGGAGCGCTCCCGGGTTCGCACCAGCATTGCGCACCTTTGATGCGCTGCCTTCACTAATTTCCAGAAAAGGCAAAAAAAAAAAAAAAACGAGATTTTAAAATTTCCGTTTTGAAAGATAGTGAAAAAAACGGAACGCGGGTGCCATCTTGAGCCCGCCCTGGTGTGCAGCCCAGGCAAGTTGTGCGCACCAAGGCACCCACCCTGGCCAAGGTGGGTCACGGGGTGGGTCCTAGGGTGGGTAACGGGGTGGGTACTAAGGTGCGTGCCAAGGTGGGTCATGGGGTGGGTGCCAAGGTGGGCACCAGGGTGGGTGTGCACCAACCCTAGCCAGGGTAGGTCACGGGGTGGTTGTCGGGGTGGGCGTCAAGGAGCCAAGGTGGGTGGCAAGTAGCCAAGTTGCGTGCCAAGGTGGGTGTCGGGGTGGGTGCCAAGGATCCAAGGTGGGTGCCAAGGAACCAAGGTGGGTGTCTGGGTGGGTGCCGAGGTGGGAGCCAGGGTGGGTCCCAAGGTGAGTGCAAAGGTGGGTGCCAGGGTCAAGGTGAGTGCCAATGTGGGTTCCAAGGTGCCAGGGTCAGGGTGAGTGCCAATGTGGGTTCAAAGGTGCTAAGTTGGGTGCGAGGTTGGGTGCGAGGGTGGGTGGGTGCCAAGGTGTGCTAGGTGGAAGCCCGGGTGGGTCGGCATCCCATGGGTGTCGAGTTGGGTGCCTGATGGGTGCTTCTTGTCAAGTTTTAGTCGTCGGGACTCATTTCGAGCCTTAGAGGTCGTTTCTTGTCCGGTTGCCCTGTCTTCGACCTGGGAACCCAATTTTGGTCCTCGGGTCCCATTTTTTTTTGTCTCGCATCCCACTTTTGGCCTGTGGCCTTTTCGGGGTCGATTCTCGTTTTGGGCATCAGAGCATGTTTCTTCTCCTAAAACCCAATATTTGTTTATTAAGTCTCGGAACACATTTTTGTTCTCGTGGACCCATCATGGGTCTTGGAACGCATTTGTGGTCCTTGGGTCCCATTTTGCATCCCGAAACTTGTGTTTTGGTGCTTGATCCCTATTTTGGGTGCCCACCTTGCACCAAGTGCGCACCCGGGGCAAACCGAGCGCCTTGGTGCACCGGGGCAAGATCGAGCGTGCACCCGAGGCGCCCCGAACATGCACCAAGGTGCACTCGGCCCACATGTGAGCGCAGGTCGTTGCGCCCGAGGTGGTGTGTGGGCACCGCGTTGCAGACGGGACACTGCACGCACACGACGCCCCGTCCAGGTGCACGCACGTAGGCCGGGCCGGGTGCACACCCGACGCCCTAGCAAGGTGCGCGCACCCGGGCAGGGCTCACACTTGGCGAACGGGGCGCACTTCGCGAGGGAGGGTGTGCACCTCGACGGGGGTGGGTGGCCGGGGTGGATTCGCACGTGGGTCGCGGTTTGCTAAGTACACACTGCGACAAGCTCATAACGGGTGCGATCATACCAGCGTTAGTGCACCGGATCCCATCAGAACTCCGCAGTTAAGCGCGCTTGGGCCGGAGTAGTACTGGGATGGGTGACCTCCCGGGAAGTCCCGGTGTTGCACCCTTTCTTAGTTTTTCGCCGGGCGTCGCAATGCTATTTGAATAAACCTTTTGCCCGTTTGCGTTCTCGTCGGGGCCGGGCCGGGCCGGGGTGCGCTGCCCGCACTACCGCGCGCGCGGGGGCGACACCGAGCGCGCACCCGAGGCGCCCCGAGCACACAGGCCACGGTGCAACCCGGGCGTTGTGCGCGCACCCCGGTGCGCCCGAGGTGCTGCGCGCGCACCCAGGTGAAATCGGTGTGCACCTCGGCCAGTGCGCGCTCGGTCGAGTCGCGCACGTTGGCCAAGGTGCACGGTGATGTTTCTTACTCTAAGGTTCCGCACCAGACGCCCGGGACAGGTGAGCGAAGCTGGGCGGGGCCGGGTGCGCGGCCGGGGCAGGTGCACGCAGCTGGAGAGAGCTTTGGAGCACACCAGAGGTGCGCACCTTGGAGCACACTTCGGAGCGCACCAATGATGCGCTCCATTCAAAAGTTTCCTGAAAAGGCAAAAAAAGTTGAGATTATAGAATTTCCCACTTGAGAGATTGTAAAAAAAAAAAATTTAAAATGAAGGAAACGCGGGTGCCAAGGTGTGCGCGCCCGGGTGCGCAGCCCAGCCAAGGTGTGCGCACCAAGGCGCCCACCCTGGCGAAGGTGCACGCAAGGTGCGCACCCGAGGCAAACCGGACAATTAACCCAACTTTCGACTTCGCGCGCACCTGCGCACCTTGGAGCGCACTTCGGAGCGCTCCTTGGTGCGCACCAATCTTGGGCACCTCGGAGTGCACCATGGCGCCCACCAAGGTGCGCACCCGGGGCAAACCGAGCTCCGACTTCGTGCGCACCTTGGAGCGCACGAAAGGTGCGCACCATGGCGCCCACCAAGGTGCGCAGCCCAGCCAAGGCGTGCGCATCAAGGTGCGCACCCTGGCGAAGGTGCGCACCCGGGGCAAACCGAGCTCCGACTTCGTGCGCACCTTGGAGCGCACAAAGGGTGCGCAACCCAGCCAAGGTGTGCGCACCCCGGGCAAACCGAGCTCCGAATCGTGCGCACCTTGGAGCACACTTCGGAGCCCTCCTTGGTGCGCACCGATGTTGCGCACCTCGGAGCGCACCCGGGGAAAACAATGCAATTAACCCGACTTTCGACTTCGTGGGCACCTCGGAGCGCTCTCGGGTTCGCACCTCGGAGCACACCGAGGTGCGCACCTTTGATGCGCTGCCTTCACCAATTTCCAGAAAAGGCAAGAAAACATTGAGAAGGTGTGCGCACCGAGGTGCCCACCCTGGCGAAGGTGCACGCGAGGTGCGCACCCGGGGCAAACCGGGCTCCGACTTCGTGCACGCCATGCTGCGCACCTTGGAGGGCCATGGTGCGCACCTTGGAGCACACTTCGGAGCGCTCAATGGTGCCCAACCCAGCCAAGGTGCCCACCGCGGCGAAGGTGCACGCGAGGTGCGCACCCGGGGCAAACCGGGCTCCGACTTCGTGCACGCCGCACCTTGGAGCACACTTCGGAGCGCTCCTTGGTGCGCACCAGGGCGCGCAACCCAGCCGAGGTGCCCACCCCGGCGAAGGTGCACGCGGGGTGCGCACCGGGCTCCGACTTCGTGCACGCCATGGTGCCCACCGCGGCGAAGGTGCACGCGAGGTGCGCACCCGGGGCAAACCGGGCTCCGACTTCGTGCACGCCGCACCTTGGAGCACACTTCGGAGCGCTCCTTGGTGCGCACCAGGGCGCGCAACCCAGCCGAGGTGCCCACCCCGGCGAAGGTGCACGCGAGGTGCGCACCCGGGGCAAACCGGGCTCCGACTTCGTGCACGCCATGGTGCCCACCGCGGCGAAGGTGCACGCGAGGTGCGCACCCGGGGCAAACCGGGCTCCGACTTCGTGCACGCCGCACCTTGGAGCACACTTCGGAGCGCTCCTTGGTGCGCACCATGGTGCCCACCAGGGCGCGCAACCCCGCCGAAGGTGCACGCGAGGTGCGCACCCGGGGCAAACCGGGCTCCGACTTCGTGCACGCCGCACCTTGGAGCACACTTCGGAGCGCTCCTTGGTGCGCACCAGGGCGCGCAACCCCGCCGAAGGTGCACGCGAGGTGCGCACCCGGGGCAAACCGGGCTCCGACTTCGTGCACGCCATGGTGCGCACCAGGGTGCCCACCGCGGCGAAGGTGCGCACCCGGGGCAAACCGGGCTCCGACTTCGTGCACGCCGCACCTTGGAGCACACTTCGGAGCGCTCCTTGGTGCGCACCAGGGCGCGCAACCCAGCCGAGGTGCCCACCCCGGCGAAGGTGCACGCGAGGTGCGCACCCGGGGCAAACCGGGCTCCGACTTCGTGCACGCCATGGTGCCCACCGCGGCGAAGGTGCGCACCCGGGGCAAACCGGGCTAGGACTTCGTGCACGCCGCACCTTGGAGCACACTTCGGAGCGCTCCTTGGTGCGCACCATGGTGCCCACCAGGCCGCGCAACCCAGCCAAGGTGTGCGCACCAAGGTGCACGCGAGGTGCGCACCCGGGGCAAACCGGGGTCCGGCTTCGTGCACGCCGCACCTTGGAGCACACATCGGGGCGCTCCCGGGTTCGCACCGGCGTTGCGCACCGTGGTGGGCACCTCGGAGCGCACCGTGGTGGGCACCTCGGAGCACACCAAGGTGGGCAGCGAGGTGCGCACCTTTGATGCGATGCCTTCACTAATTTCCATAAAAGGCAAAAAAAAACGAGATTTTAAAATTTCCGTTTTGAAAGATAGTGAGAAAAAGGGAATGCTGGTGCCATCTTGAGCCCGCCCTGGTGCGCAGCCCAGCCAAGGTGTGCGCACCAAGGTGCCCACCCTGGCGAAGGTGCGCGCCCGGGCAATTAACCCAACTTCCAACTTCGCGCGCGCCAGGGTGGGAGCGCACCCAACAACCGGGCCTGGGAAGAGCCAATGCGAGAAACCCCACCAAACGCTCTGACAAAAAAAGAGGGGGCGCTCCAGTAACCCCGCTTCGGAGCGCACCCTGGGCAAACCCAGCCAGGGTGCCCACCCCGGCCAAGGTGCAGGCGAGGTGCGCACCCGGGGCAAACCGGGCTCCGACAACGTGCACGCCGCACCTTGGAGCACACTTCGTAGCGCTCCCGGGTGCGCACCTCAGAGCACACCAAGGTGGGCAGCGAGGTGCGCACCTTTGATGCGCTGCCTTCACTAATTTCCAGAAAAGGCAAAAAAAAGAGGAGATTTTAAAATTTCCGTTTTGAAAGATAGTGAAAAAAACGGAACGCGGGTGCCATCTTGAGCCCGCCCTGGTGCACAGCCCAGGTAAGGTGCCCACCCTGGCAAAGGTGCGCACCCGGGCAATTAACCCTACTTCCGACTTCGTGCGCGCCAGGGTGGCAACCGGGCCTGGGAAGAGCCAATGCGAGAAACCCCACCAAACGCTCCGACAAAAAAAGAGGCGGCGCTCCAATAACCCCGCTTCGGAGCGCAGCCGGGGCAAACCCAGCCAAGGTGCCCACCCCGACGAAGGTGCACGCGAGGTGCGCACCCGGGGCAAACCGGGCTCCGACAACGTGCACGCAGCACCTTGGAGCACACTTCGAAGCACTCCCGGGTGCCCACCGGCGTTGCGCACCGTGGTGGGCAGCGAGGTGCGCACCTTTGATGCGCTGCCTTCACTAATTTCCAGAAAAGGCAAAAAAAAATGAGATTTTAAAATTTCCGTTTTGAAAGATAGTGAAAAAAACGGAACGCGGGTGCCATCTTGAGCCCGCCCTGGTGCGCAGCCCAGGCAAGGCATGCGCACCAAGGTGCCCACCCGCGGTGCACGCCCGGGGCAAACCGGGCTCCGACTTCGTGCAGGCCGCACCTTGGAGCACACTTCGGAGCGCTCCTTGGTGCGCACCATGGTGCCCACCAGGGCGCACCCGGGGCAAACCGGGCTCCGACTTCGTGCACGCCGCACCTTGGAGCACACATCGGAGCGCTCCCAGGTTCGCACCAGCGTTGCGCACCTTTGATGCGCTGCCTTCACTAATTTCCAGAAAAGGCAAAAAAAAACGATATTTTAAAATTTCCGTTCTGAAAGATAGTGAAAAAAACGGAACGCGGGTGCCATCTTGAGCCCTTCCTGGTGCGCAGCCCAGGCAAGTTGTGCGCACCAAGGTGCCCACCCTGGCGGAGGTGCGCGCCCGGGGCAAACCGGGCTCCGACTTCGTGCACTGCATGGTGCCCACCAAGGCGCGCAACCCAGCCAAGGTGCCCACCGCAGCGAAGGTGCACGCGAGGTGCGCACCCGAGGTGCACACCCGGGGCAAACCGAGCTCCGACTTCGTGCACGCCGCACCTTGGAGCACACTTCAGAGCGCTCCTTGGTGCGCACCAGGGCGCGCAACCCAGCCAAGGTGCTCACCCCGGCGAAGGTGCACGCGAGGTGCGCACCCGGGGCAAGCCGGGCTCGGACTTCGTGCACGCCGCACCTTGGAGCACACATCGGAGCGCTCCCGGGTTCGCACCAGCATTGCGCACCTTTGATGCGCTGCCTTCACTAATTTCCAGAAAAGGCAAAAAAAAAAAAAAAACGAGATTTTAAAATTTCCGTTTTGAAAGATAGTGAAAAAAACGGAACGCGGGTGCCATCTTGAGCCCGCCCTGGTGTGCAGCCCAGGCAAGTTGTGCGCACCAAGGCACCCACCCTGGCCAAGGTGGGTCACGGGGTGGGTCCTAGGGTGGGTAACGGGGTGGGTACTAAGGTGCGTGCCAAGGTGGGTCATGGGGTGGGTGCCAAGGTGGGCACCAGGGTGGGTGTGCACCAACCCTAGCCAGGGTAGGTCACGGGGTGGTTGTCGGGGTGGGCGTCAAGGAGCCAAGGTGGGTGGCAAGTAGCCAAGTTGCGTGCCAAGGTGGGTGTCGGGGTGGGTGCCAAGGATCCAAGGTGGGTGCCAAGGAACCAAGGTGGGTGTCTGGGTGGGTGCCGAGGTGGGAGCCAGGGTGGGTCCCAAGGTGAGTGCAAAGGTGGGTGCCAGGGTCAAGGTGAGTGCCAATGTGGGTTCCAAGGTGCCAGGGTCAGGGTGAGTGCCAATGTGGGTTCAAAGGTGCTAAGTTGGGTGCGAGGTTGGGTGCGAGGGTGGGTGGGTGCCAAGGTGTGCTAGGTGGAAGCCCGGGTGGGTCGGCATCCCATGGGTGTCGAGTTGGGTGCCTGATGGGTGCTTCTTGTCAAGTTTTAGTCGTCGGGACTCATTTCGAGCCTTAGAGGTCGTTTCTTGTCCGGTTGCCCTGTCTTCGACCTGGGAACCCAATTTTGGTCCTCGGGTCCCATTTTTTTTTGTCTCGCATCCCACTTTTGGCCTGTGGCCTTTTCGGGGTCGATTCTCGTTTTGGGCATCAGAGCATGTTTCTTCTCCTAAAACCCAATATTTGTTTATTAAGTCTCGGAACACATTTTTGTTCTCGTGGACCCATCATGGGTCTTGGAACGCATTTGTGGTCCTTGGGTCCCATTTTGCATCCCGAAACTTGTGTTTTGGTGCTTGATCCCTATTTTGGGTGCCCACCTTGCACCAAGTGCGCACCCGGGGCAAACCGAGCGCCTTGGTGCACCGGGGCAAGATCGAGCGTGCACCCGAGGCGCCCCGAACATGCACCAAGGTGCACTCGGCCCACATGTGAGCGCAGGTCGTTGCGCCCGAGGTGGTGTGTGGGCACCGCGTTGCAGACGGGACACTGCACGCACACGACGCCCCGTCCAGGTGCACGCACGTAGGCCGGGCCGGGTGCACACCCGACGCCCTAGCAAGGTGCGCGCACCCGGGCAGGGCTCACACTTGGCGAACGGGGCGCACTTCGCGAGGGAGGGTGTGCACCTCGACGGGGGTGGGTGGCCGGGGTGGATTCGCACGTGGGTCGCGGTTTGCTAAGTACACACTGCGACAAGCTCATAACGGGTGCGATCATACCAGCGTTAGTGCACCGGATCCCATCAGAACTCCGCAGTTAAGCGCGCTTGGGCCGGAGTAGTACTGGGATGGGTGACCTCCCGGGAAGTCCCGGTGTTGCACCCTTTCTTAGTTTTTCGCCGGGCGTCGCAATGCTATTTGAATAAACCTTTTGCCCGTTTGCGTTCTCGTCGGGGCCGGGCCGGGCCGGGGTGCGCTGCCCGCACTACCGCGCGCGCGGGGGCGACACCGAGCGCGCACCCGAGGCGCCCCGAGCACACAGGCCACGGTGCAACCCGGGCGTTGTGCGCGCACCCCGGTGCGCCCGAGGTGCTGCGCGCGCACCCAGGTGAAATCGGTGTGCACCTCGGCCAGTGCGCGCTCGGTCGAGTCGCGCACGTTGGCCAAGGTGCACGGTGATGTTTCTTACTCTAAGGTTCCGCACCAGACGCCCGGGACAGGTGAGCGAAGCTGGGCGGGGCCGGGTGCGCGGCCGGGGCAGGTGCACGCAGCTGGAGAGAGCTTTGGAGCACACCAGAGGTGCGCACCTTGGAGCACACTTCGGAGCGCACCAATGATGCGCTCCATTCAAAAGTTTCCTGAAAAGGCAAAAAAAGTTGAGATTATAGAATTTCCCACTTGAGAGATTGTAAAAAAAAAAAATTTAAAATGAAGGAAACGCGGGTGCCAAGGTGTGCGCGCCCGGGTGCGCAGCCCAGCCAAGGTGTGCGCACCAAGGCGCCCACCCTGGCGAAGGTGCACGCAAGGTGCGCACCCGAGGCAAACCGGACAATTAACCCAACTTTCGACTTCGCGCGCACCTGCGCACCTTGGAGCGCACTTCGGAGCGCTCCTTGGTGCGCACCAATCTTGGGCACCTCGGAGTGCACCATGGCGCCCACCAAGGTGCGCACCCGGGGCAAACCGAGCTCCGACTTCGTGCGCACCTTGGAGCGCACGAAAGGTGCGCACCATGGCGCCCACCAAGGTGCGCAGCCCAGCCAAGGCGTGCGCATCAAGGTGCGCACCCTGGCGAAGGTGCGCACCCGGGGCAAACCGAGCTCCGACTTCGTGCGCACCTTGGAGCGCACAAAGGGTGCGCAACCCAGCCAAGGTGTGCGCACCCCGGGCAAACCGAGCTCCGAATCGTGCGCACCTTGGAGCACACTTCGGAGCCCTCCTTGGTGCGCACCGATGTTGCGCACCTCGGAGCGCACCCGGGGAAAACAATGCAATTAACCCGACTTTCGACTTCGTGGGCACCTCGGAGCGCTCTCGGGTTCGCACCTCGGAGCACACCGAGGTGCGCACCTTTGATGCGCTGCCTTCACCAATTTCCAGAAAAGGCAAGAAAACATTGAGAAGGTGTGCGCACCGAGGTGCCCACCCTGGCGAAGGTGCACGCGAGGTGCGCACCCGGGGCAAACCGGGCTCCGACTTCGTGCACGCCATGCTGCGCACCTTGGAGGGCCATGGTGCGCACCTTGGAGCACACTTCGGAGCGCTCAATGGTGCCCAACCCAGCCAAGGTGCCCACCGCGGCGAAGGTGCACGCGAGGTGCGCACCCGGGGCAAACCGGGCTCCGACTTCGTGCACGCCGCACCTTGGAGCACACTTCGGAGCGCTCCTTGGTGCGCACCAGGGCGCGCAACCCAGCCGAGGTGCCCACCCCGGCGAAGGTGCACGCGGGGTGCGCACCCGGGGCAAACCGGGCTCCGACTTCGTGCACGCCATGGTGCCCACCGCGGCGAAGGTGCACGCGAGGTGCGCACCCGGGGCAAACCGGGCTCCGACTTCGTGCACGCCGCACCTTGGAGCACACTTCGGAGCGCTCCTTGGTGCGCACCAGGGCGCGCAACCCAGCCGAGGTGCCCACCCCGGCGAAGGTGCACGCGAGGTGCGCACCCGGGGCAAACCGGGCTCCGACTTCGTGCACGCCATGGTGCCCACCGCGGCGAAGGTGCACGCGAGGTGCGCACCCGGGGCAAACCGGGCTCCGACTTCGTGCACGCCGCACCTTGGAGCACACTTCGGAGCGCTCCTTGGTGCGCACCATGGTGCCCACCAGGGCGCGCAACCCCGCCGAAGGTGCACGCGAGGTGCGCACCCGGGGCAAACCGGGCTCCGACTTCGTGCACGCCGCACCTTGGAGCACACTTCGGAGCGCTCCTTGGTGCGCACCAGGGCGCGCAACCCCGCCGAAGGTGCACGCGAGGTGCGCACCCGGGGCAAACCGGGCTCCGACTTCGTGCACGCCATGGTGCGCACCAGGGTGCCCACCGCGGCGAAGGTGCGCACCCGGGGCAAACCGGGCTCCGACTTCGTGCACGCCGCACCTTGGAGCACACTTCGGAGCGCTCCTTGGTGCGCACCAGGGCGCGCAACCCAGCCGAGGTGCCCACCCCGGCGAAGGTGCACGCGAGGTGCGCACCCGGGGCAAACCGGGCTCCGACTTCGTGCACGCCATGGTGCCCACCGCGGCGAAGGTGCGCACCCGGGGCAAACCGGGCTAGGACTTCGTGCACGCCGCACCTTGGAGCACACTTCGGAGCGCTCCTTGGTGCGCACCATGGTGCCCACCAGGCCGCGCAACCCAGCCAAGGTGTGCGCACCAAGGTGCACGCGAGGTGCGCACCCGGGGCAAACCGGGGTCCGGCTTCGTGCACGCCGCACCTTGGAGCACACATCGGGGCGCTCCCGGGTTCGCACCGGCGTTGCGCACCGTGGTGGGCACCTCGGAGCGCACCGTGGTGGGCACCTCGGAGCACACCAAGGTGGGCAGCGAGGTGCGCACCTTTGATGCGATGCCTTCACTAATTTCCATAAAAGGCAAAAAAAAACGAGATTTTAAAATTTCCGTTTTGAAAGATAGTGAGAAAAAGGGAATGCTGGTGCCATCTTGAGCCCGCCCTGGTGCGCAGCCCAGCCAAGGTGTGCGCACCAAGGTGCCCACCCTGGCGAAGGTGCGCGCCCGGGCAATTAACCCAACTTCCAACTTCGCGCGCGCCAGGGTGGGAGCGCACCCAACAACCGGGCCTGGGAAGAGCCAATGCGAGAAACCCCACCAAACGCTCTGACAAAAAAAGAGGGGGCGCTCCAGTAACCCCGCTTCGGAGCGCACCCTGGGCAAACCCAGCCAGGGTGCCCACCCCGGCCAAGGTGCAGGCGAGGTGCGCACCCGGGGCAAACCGGGCTCCGACAACGTGCACGCCGCACCTTGGAGCACACTTCGTAGCGCTCCCGGGTGCGCACCTCAGAGCACACCAAGGTGGGCAGCGAGGTGCGCACCTTTGATGCGCTGCCTTCACTAATTTCCAGAAAAGGCAAAAAAAAGAGGAGATTTTAAAATTTCCGTTTTGAAAGATAGTGAAAAAAACGGAACGCGGGTGCCATCTTGAGCCCGCCCTGGTGCACAGCCCAGGTAAGGTGCCCACCCTGGCAAAGGTGCGCACCCGGGCAATTAACCCTACTTCCGACTTCGTGCGCGCCAGGGTGGCAACCGGGCCTGGGAAGAGCCAATGCGAGAAACCCCACCAAACGCTCCGACAAAAAAAGAGGCGGCGCTCCAATAACCCCGCTTCGGAGCGCAGCCGGGGCAAACCCAGCCAAGGTGCCCACCCCGACGAAGGTGCACGCGAGGTGCGCACCCGGGGCAAACCGGGCTCCGACAACGTGCACGCAGCACCTTGGAGCACACTTCGAAGCACTCCCGGGTGCCCACCGGCGTTGCGCACCGTGGTGGGCAGCGAGGTGCGCACCTTTGATGCGCTGCCTTCACTAATTTCCAGAAAAGGCAAAAAAAAATGAGATTTTAAAATTTCCGTTTTGAAAGATAGTGAAAAAAACGGAACGCGGGTGCCATCTTGAGCCCGCCCTGGTGCGCAGCCCAGGCAAGGCATGCGCACCAAGGTGCCCACCCGCGGTGCACGCCCGGGGCAAACCGGGCTCCGACTTCGTGCAGGCCGCACCTTGGAGCACACTTCGGAGCGCTCCTTGGTGCGCACCATGGTGCCCACCAGGGCGCACCCGGGGCAAACCGGGCTCCGACTTCGTGCACGCCGCACCTTGGAGCACACATCGGAGCGCTCCCAGGTTCGCACCAGCGTTGCGCACCTTTGATGCGCTGCCTTCACTAATTTCCAGAAAAGGCAAAAAAAAACGATATTTTAAAATTTCCGTTCTGAAAGATAGTGAAAAAAACGGAACGCGGGTGCCATCTTGAGCCCTTCCTGGTGCGCAGCCCAGGCAAGTTGTGCGCACCAAGGTGCCCACCCTGGCGGAGGTGCGCGCCCGGGGCAAACCGGGCTCCGACTTCGTGCACTGCATGGTGCCCACCAAGGCGCGCAACCCAGCCAAGGTGCCCACCGCAGCGAAGGTGCACGCGAGGTGCGCACCCGAGGTGCACACCCGGGGCAAACCGAGCTCCGACTTCGTGCACGCCGCACCTTGGAGCACACTTCAGAGCGCTCCTTGGTGCGCACCAGGGCGCGCAACCCAGCCAAGGTGCTCACCCCGGCGAAGGTGCACGCGAGGTGCGCACCCGGGGCAAGCCGGGCTCGGACTTCGTGCACGCCGCACCTTGGAGCACACATCGGAGCGCTCCCGGGTTCGCACCAGCATTGCGCACCTTTGATGCGCTGCCTTCACTAATTTCCAGAAAAGGCAAAAAAAAAAAAAAAACGAGATTTTAAAATTTCCGTTTTGAAAGATAGTGAAAAAAACGGAACGCGGGTGCCATCTTGAGCCCGCCCTGGTGTGCAGCCCAGGCAAGTTGTGCGCACCAAGGCACCCACCCTGGCCAAGGTGGGTCACGGGGTGGGTCCTAGGGTGGGTAACGGGGTGGGTACTAAGGTGCGTGCCAAGGTGGGTCATGGGGTGGGTGCCAAGGTGGGCACCAGGGTGGGTGTGCACCAACCCTAGCCAGGGTAGGTCACGGGGTGGTTGTCGGGGTGGGCGTCAAGGAGCCAAGGTGGGTGGCAAGTAGCCAAGTTGCGTGCCAAGGTGGGTGTCGGGGTGGGTGCCAAGGATCCAAGGTGGGTGCCAAGGAACCAAGGTGGGTGTCTGGGTGGGTGCCGAGGTGGGAGCCAGGGTGGGTCCCAAGGTGAGTGCAAAGGTGGGTGCCAGGGTCAAGGTGAGTGCCAATGTGGGTTCCAAGGTGCCAGGGTCAGGGTGAGTGCCAATGTGGGTTCAAAGGTGCTAAGTTGGGTGCGAGGTTGGGTGCGAGGGTGGGTGGGTGCCAAGGTGTGCTAGGTGGAAGCCCGGGTGGGTCGGCATCCCATGGGTGTCGAGTTGGGTGCCTGATGGGTGCTTCTTGTCAAGTTTTAGTCGTCGGGACTCATTTCGAGCCTTAGAGGTCGTTTCTTGTCCGGTTGCCCTGTCTTCGACCTGGGAACCCAATTTTGGTCCTCGGGTCCCATTTTTTTTTGTCTCGCATCCCACTTTTGGCCTGTGGCCTTTTCGGGGTCGATTCTCGTTTTGGGCATCAGAGCATGTTTCTTCTCCTAAAACCCAATATTTGTTTATTAAGTCTCGGAACACATTTTTGTTCTCGTGGACCCATCATGGGTCTTGGAACGCATTTGTGGTCCTTGGGTCCCATTTTGCATCCCGAAACTTGTGTTTTGGTGCTTGATCCCTATTTTGGGTGCCCACCTTGCACCAAGTGCGCACCCGGGGCAAACCGAGCGCCTTGGTGCACCGGGGCAAGATCGAGCGTGCACCCGAGGCGCCCCGAACATGCACCAAGGTGCACTCGGCCCACATGTGAGCGCAGGTCGTTGCGCCCGAGGTGGTGTGTGGGCACCGCGTTGCAGACGGGACACTGCACGCACACGACGCCCCGTCCAGGTGCACGCACGTAGGCCGGGCCGGGTGCACACCCGACGCCCTAGCAAGGTGCGCGCACCCGGGCAGGGCTCACACTTGGCGAACGGGGCGCACTTCGCGAGGGAGGGTGTGCACCTCGACGGGGGTGGGTGGCCGGGGTGGATTCGCACGTGGGTCGCGGTTTGCTAAGTACACACTGCGACAAGCTCATAACGGGTGCGATCATACCAGCGTTAGTGCACCGGATCCCATCAGAACTCCGCAGTTAAGCGCGCTTGGGCCGGAGTAGTACTGGGATGGGTGACCTCCCGGGAAGTCCCGGTGTTGCACCCTTTTTTAGTTTTTCGCCGGGCGTCGCAATGCTATTTGAATAAACCTTTTGCCCGTTTGCGTTCTCGTCGGGGCCGGGCCGGGCCGGGGTGCGCTGCCCGCACTACCGCGCGCGCGGGGGCGACACCGAGCGCGCACCCGAGGCGCCCCGAGCACACAGGCCACGGTGCAACCCGGGCGTTGTGCGCGCACCCCGGTGCGCCCGAGGTGCTGCGCGCGCACCCAGGTGAAATCGGTGTGCACCTCGGCCAGTGCGCGCTCGGTCGAGTCGCGCACGTTGGCCAAGGTGCACGGTGATGTTTCTTACTCTAAGGTTCCGCACCAGACGCCCGGGACAGGTGAGCGAAGCTGGGCGGGGCCGGGTGCGCGGCCGGGGCAGGTGCACGCAGCTGGAGAGAGCTTTGGAGCACACCAGAGGTGCGCACCTTGGAGCACACTTCGGAGCGCACCAATGATGCGCTCCATTCAAAAGTTTCCTGAAAAGGCAAAAAAAGTTGAGATTATAGAATTTCCCACTTGAGAGATTGTAAAAAAAAAAAATTTAAAATGAAGGAAACGCGGGTGCCAAGGTGTGCGCGCCCGGGTGCGCAGCCCAGCCAAGGTGTGCGCACCAAGGCGCCCACCCTGGCGAAGGTGCACGCAAGGTGCGCACCCGAGGCAAACCGGACAATTAACCCAACTTTCGACTTCGCGCGCACCTGCGCACCTTGGAGCGCACTTCGGAGCGCTCCTTGGTGCGCACCAATCTTGGGCACCTCGGAGTGCACCATGGCGCCCACCAAGGTGCGCACCCGGGGCAAACCGAGCTCCGACTTCGTGCGCACCTTGGAGCGCACGAAAGGTGCGCACCATGGCGCCCACCAAGGTGCGCAGCCCAGCCAAGGCGTGCGCATCAAGGTGCGCACCCTGGCGAAGGTGCGCACCCGGGGCAAACCGAGCTCCGACTTCGTGCGCACCTTGGAGCGCACAAAGGGTGCGCAACCCAGCCAAGGTGTGCGCACCCCGGGCAAACCGAGCTCCGAATCGTGCGCACCTTGGAGCACACTTCGGAGCCCTCCTTGGTGCGCACCGATGTTGCGCACCTCGGAGCGCACCCGGGGAAAACAATGCAATTAACCCGACTTTCGACTTCGTGGGCACCTCGGAGCGCTCTCGGGTTCGCACCTCGGAGCACACCGAGGTGCGCACCTTTGATGCGCTGCCTTCACCAATTTCCAGAAAAGGCAAGAAAACATTGAGAAGGTGTGCGCACCGAGGTGCCCACCCTGGCGAAGGTGCACGCGAGGTGCGCACCCGGGGCAAACCGGGCTCCGACTTCGTGCACGCCATGCTGCGCACCTTGGAGGGCCATGGTGCGCACCTTGGAGCACACTTCGGAGCGCTCAATGGTGCCCAACCCAGCCAAGGTGCCCACCGCGGCGAAGGTGCACGCGAGGTGCGCACCCGGGGCAAACCGGGCTCCGACTTCGTGCACGCCGCACCTTGGAGCACACTTCGGAGCGCTCCTTGGTGCGCACCAGGGCGCGCAACCCAGCCGAGGTGCCCACCCCGGCGAAGGTGCACGCGGGGTGCGCACCCGGGGCAAACCGGGCTCCGACTTCGTGCACGCCATGGTGCCCACCGCGCCAAGGTGCACGCGAGGTGCGCACCCGGGGCAAACCGGGCTCCGACTTCGTGCACGCCGCACCTTGGAGCACACTTCGGAGCGCTCCTTGGTTCGCACCAGGGCGCGCAACCCAGCCGAGGTGCCCACCCCGGCGAAGGTGCACGCGAGGTGCGCACCCGGGGCAAACCGGGCTCCGACTTCGTGCACGCCATGGTGCCCACCGCGGCGAAGGTGCACGCGAGGTGCGCACCCGGGGCAAACCGGGCTCCGACTTCGTGCACGCCGCACCTTGGAGCACACTTCGGAGCGCTCCTTGGTGCGCACCATGGTGCCCACCAGGGCGCGCAACCCCGCCGAAGGTGCACGCGAGGTGCGCACCCGGGGCAAACCGGGCTCCGACTTCGTGCACGCCGCACCTTGGAGCACACTTCGGAGCGCTCCTTGGTGCGCACCAGGGCGCGCAACCCCGCCGAAGGTGCACGCGAGGTGCGCACCCGGGGCAAACCGGGCTCCGACTTCGTGCACGCCATGGTGCGCACCAGGGTGCCCACCGCGGCGAAGGTGCGCACCCGGGGCAAACCGGGCTCCGACTTCGTGCACGCCGCACCTTGGAGCACACTTCGGAGCGCTCCTTGGTGCGCACCAGGGCGCGCAACCCAGCCGAGGTGCCCACCCCGGCGAAGGTGCACGCGAGGTGCGCACCCGGGGCAAACCGGGCTCCGACTTCGTGCACGCCATGGTGCCCACCGCGGCGAAGGTGCGCACCCGGGGCAAACCGGGCTAGGACTTCGTGCACGCCGCACCTTGGAGCACACTTCGGAGCGCTCCTTGGTGCGCACCATGGTGCCCACCAGGCCGCGCAACCCAGCCAAGGTGTGCGCACCAAGGTGCACGCGAGGTGCGCACCCGGGGCAAACCGGGGTCCGGCTTCGTGCACGCCGCACCTTGGAGCACACATCGGGGCGCTCCCGGGTTCGCACCGGCGTTGCGCACCGTGGTGGGCACCTCGGAGCGCACCGTGGTGGGCACCTCGGAGCACACCAAGGTGGGCAGCGAGGTGCGCACCTTTGATGCGATGCCTTCACTAATTTCCATAAAAGGCAAAAAAAAACGAGATTTTAAAATTTCCGTTTTGAAAGATAGTGAGAAAAAGGGAATGCTGGTGCCATCTTGAGCCCGCCCTGGTGCGCAGCCCAGCCAAGGTGTGCGCACCAAGGTGCCCACCCTGGCGAAGGTGCGCGCCCGGGCAATTAACCCAACTTCCAACTTCGCGCGCGCCAGGGTGGGAGCGCACCCAACAACCGGGCCTGGGAAGAGCCAATGCGAGAAACCCCACCAAACGCTCTGACAAAAAAAGAGGGGGCGCTCCAGTAACCCCGCTTCGGAGCGCACCCTGGGCAAACCCAGCCAGGGTGCCCACCCCGGCCAAGGTGCAGGCGAGGTGCGCACCCGGGGCAAACCGGGCTCCGACAACGTGCACGCCGCACCTTGGAGCACACTTCGTAGCGCTCCCGAGTGCGCACCTCAGAGCACACCAAGGTGGGCAGCGAGGTGCGCACCTTTGATGCGCTGCCTTCACTAATTTCCAGAAAAGGCAAAAAAAAGAGGAGATTTTAAAATTTCCGTTTTGAAAGATAGTGAAAAAAACGGAACGCGGGTGCCATCTTGAGCCCGCCCTGGTGCACAGCCCAGGTAAGGTGCCCACCCTGGCAAAGGTGCGCACCCGGGCAATTAACCCTACTTCCGACTTCGTGCGCGCCAGGGTGGCAACCGGGCCTGGGAAGAGCCAATGCGAGAAACCCCACCAAACGCTCCGACAAAAAAAGAGGCGGCGCTCCAATAACCCCGCTTCGGAGCGCAGCCGGGGCAAACCCAGCCAAGGTGCCCACCCCGACGAAGGTGCACGCGAGGTGCGCACCCGGGGCAAACCGGGCTCCGACAACGTGCACGCAGCACCTTGGAGCACACTTCGAAGCACTCCCGGGTGCCCACCGGCGTTGCGCACCGTGGTGGGCAGCGAGGTGCGCACCTTTGATGCGCTGCCTTCACTAATTTCCAGAAAAGGCAAAAAAAAATGAGATTTTAAAATTTCCGTTTTGAAAGATAGTGAAAAAAACGGAACGCGGGTGCCATCTTGAGCCCGCCCTGGTGCGCAGCCCAGGCAAGGCATGCGCACCAAGGTGCCCACCCGCGGTGCACGCCCGGGGCAAACCGGGCTCCGACTTCGTGCAGGCCGCACCTTGGAGCACACTTCGGAGCGCTCCTTGGTGCGCACCATGGTGCCCACCAGGGCGCACCCGGGGCAAACCGGGCTCCGACTTCGTGCACGCCGCACCTTGGAGCACACATCGGAGCGCTCCCAGGTTCGCACCAGCGTTGCGCACCTTTGATGCGCTGCCTTCACTAATTTCCAGAAAAGGCAAAAAAAAACGATATTTTAAAATTTCCGTTCTGAAAGATAGTGAAAAAAACGGAACGCGGGTGCCATCTTGAGCCCTTCCTGGTGCGCAGCCCAGGCAAGTTGTGCGCACCAAGGTGCCCACCCTGGCGGAGGTGCGCGCCCGGGGCAAACCGGGCTCCGACTTCGTGCACTGCATGGTGCCCACCAAGGCGCGCAACCCAGCCAAGGTGCCCACCGCAGCGAAGGTGCACGCGAGGTGCGCACCCGAGGTGCACACCCGGGGCAAACCGAGCTCCGACTTCGTGCACGCCGCACCTTGGAGCACACTTCAGAGCGCTCCTTGGTGCGCACCAGGGCGCGCAACCCAGCCAAGGTGCTCACCCCGGCGAAGGTGCACGCGAGGTGCGCACCCGGGGCAAGCCGGGCTCGGACTTCGTGCACGCCGCACCTTGGAGCACACATCGGAGCGCTCCCGGGTTCGCACCAGCATTGCGCACCTTTGATGCGCTGCCTTCACTAATTTCCAGAAAAGGCAAAAAAAAAAAAAAAACGAGATTTTAAAATTTCCGTTTTGAAAGATAGTGAAAAAAACGGAACGCGGGTGCCATCTTGAGCCCGCCCTGGTGTGCAGCCCAGGCAAGTTGTGCGCACCAAGGCACCCACCCTGGCCAAGGTGGGTCACGGGGTGGGTCCTAGGGTGGGTAACGGGGTGGGTACTAAGGTGCGTGCCAAGGTGGGTCATGGGGTGGGTGCCAAGGTGGGCACCAGGGTGGGTGTGCACCAACCCTAGCCAGGGTAGGTCACGGGGTGGTTGTCGGGGTGGGCGTCAAGGAGCCAAGGTGGGTGGCAAGTAGCCAAGTTGCGTGCCAAGGTGGGTGTCGGGGTGGGTGCCAAGGATCCAAGGTGGGTGCCAAGGAACCAAGGTGGGTGTCTGGGTGGGTGCCGAGGTGGGAGCCAGGGTGGGTCCCAAGGTGAGTGCAAAGGTGGGTGCCAGGGTCAAGGTGAGTGCCAATGTGGGTTCCAAGGTGCCAGGGTCAGGGTGAGTGCCAATGTGGGTTCAAAGGTGCTAAGTTGGGTGCGAGGTTGGGTGCGAGGGTGGGTGGGTGCCAAGGTGTGCTAGGTGGAAGCCCGGGTGGGTCGGCATCCCATGGGTGTCGAGTTGGGTGCCTGATGGGTGCTTCTTGTCAAGTTTTAGTCGTCGGGACTCATTTCGAGCCTTAGAGGTCGTTTCTTGTCCGGTTGCCCTGTCTTCGACCTGGGAACCCAATTTTGGTCCTCGGGTCCCATTTTTTTTTGTCTCGCATCCCACTTTTGGCCTGTGGCCTTTTCGGGGTCGATTCTCGTTTTGGGCATCAGAGCATGTTTCTTCTCCTAAAACCCAATATTTGTTTATTAAGTCTCGGAACACATTTTTGTTCTCGTGGACCCATCATGGGTCTTGGAACGCATTTGTGGTCCTTGGGTCCCATTTTGCATCCCGAAACTTGTGTTTTGGTGCTTGATCCCTATTTTGGGTGCCCACCTTGCACCAAGTGCGCACCCGGGGCAAACCGAGCGCCTTGGTGCACCGGGGCAAGATCGAGCGTGCACCCGAGGCGCCCCGAACATGCACCAAGGTGCACTCGGCCCACATGTGAGCGCAGGTCGTTGCGCCCGAGGTGGTGTGTGGGCACCGCGTTGCAGACGGGACACTGCACGCACACGACGCCCCGTCCAGGTGCACGCACGTAGGCCGGGCCGGGTGCACACCCGACGCCCTAGCAAGGTGCGCGCACCCGGGCAGGGCTCACACTTGGCGAACGGGGCGCACTTCGCGAGGGAGGGTGTGCACCTCGACGGGGGTGGGTGGCCGGGGTGGATTCGCACGTGGGTCGCGGTTTGCTAAGTACACACTGCGACAAGCTCATAACGGGTGCGATCATACCAGCGTTAGTGCACCGGATCCCATCAGAACTCCGCAGTTAAGCACGCTTGGGCCGGAGTAGTACTGGGATGGGTGACCTCCCGGGAAGTCCCGGTGTTGCACCCTTTTTTAGTTTTTCGCCGGGCGTCGCAATGCTATTTGAATAAACCTTTTGCCCGTTTGCGTTCTCGTCGGGGCCGGGCCGGGCCGGGGTGCGCTGCCCGCACTACCGCGCGCGCGGGGGCGACACCGAGCGCGCACCCGAGGCGCCCCGAGCACACAGGCCACGGTGCAACCCGGGCGTTGTGCGCGCACCCCGGTGCGCCCGAGGTGCTGCGCGCGCACCCAGGTGAAATCGGTGTGCACCTCGGCCAGTGCGCGCTCGGTCGAGTCGCGCACGTTGGCCAAGGTGCACGGTGATGTTTCTTACTCTAAGGTTCCGCACCAGACGCCCGGGACAGGTGAGCGAAGCTGGGCGGGGCCGGGTGCGCGGCCGGGGCAGGTGCACGCAGCTGGAGAGAGCTTTGGAGCACACCAGAGGTGCGCACCTTGGAGCACACTTCGGAGCGCACCAATGATGCGCTCCATTCAAAAGTTTCCTGAAAAGGCAAAAAAAGTTGAGATTATAGAATTTCCCACTTGAGAGATTGTAAAAAAAAAAAATTTAAAATGAAGGAAACGCGGGTGCCAAGGTGTGCGCGCCCGGGTGCGCAGCCCAGCCAAGGTGTGCGCACCAAGGCGCCCACCCTGGCGAAGGTGCACGCAAGGTGCGCACCCGAGGCAAACCGGACAATTAACCCAACTTTCGACTTCGCGCGCACCTGCGCACCTTGGAGCGCACTTCGGAGCGCTCCTTGGTGCGCACCAATCTTGGGCACCTCGGAGTGCACCATGGCGCCCACCAAGGTGCGCACCCGGGGCAAACCGAGCTCCGACTTCGTGCGCACCTTGGAGCGCACGAAAGGTGCGCACCATGGCGCCCACCAAGGTGCGCAGCCCAGCCAAGGCGTGCGCATCAAGGTGCGCACCCTGGCGAAGGTGCGCACCCGGGGCAAACCGAGCTCCGACTTCGTGCGCACCTTGGAGCGCACAAAGGGTGCGCAACCCAGCCAAGGTGTGCGCACCCCGGGCAAACCGAGCTCCGAATCGTGCGCACCTTGGAGCACACTTCGGAGCCCTCCTTGGTGCGCACCGATGTTGCGCACCTCGGAGCGCACCCGGGGAAAACAATGCAATTAACCCGACTTTCGACTTCGTGGGCACCTCGGAGCGCTCTCGGGTTCGCACCTCGGAGCACACCGAGGTGCGCACCTTTGATGCGCTGCCTTCACCAATTTCCAGAAAAGGCAAGAAAACATTGAGAAGGTGTGCGCACCGAGGTGCCCACCCTGGCGAAGGTGCACGCGAGGTGCGCACCCGGGGCAAACCGGGCTCCGACTTCGTGCACGCCATGCTGCGCACCTTGGAGGGCCATGGTGCGCACCTTGGAGCACACTTCGGAGCGCTCAATGGTGCCCAACCCAGCCAAGGTGCCCACCGCGGCGAAGGTGCACGCGAGGTGCGCACCCGGGGCAAACCGGGCTCCGACTTCGTGCACGCCGCACCTTGGAGCACACTTCGGAGCGCTCCTTGGTGCGCACCAGGGCGCGCAACCCAGCCGAGGTGCCCACCCCGGCGAAGGTGCACGCGGGGTGCGCACCCGGGGCAAACCGGGCTCCGACTTCGTGCACGCCATGGTGCCCACCGCGGCGAAGGTGCACGCGAGGTGCGCACCCGGGGCAAACCGGGCTCCGACTTCGTGCACGCCGCACCTTGGAGCACACTTCGGAGCGCTCCTTGGTGCGCACCAGGGCGCGCAACCCAGCCGAGGTGCCCACCCCGGCGAAGGTGCACGCGAGGTGCGCACCCGGGGCAAACCGGGCTCCGACTTCGTGCACGCCATGGTGCCCACCGCGGCGAAGGTGCACGCGAGGTGCGCACCCGGGGCAAACCGGGCTCCGACTTCGTGCACGCCGCACCTTGGAGCACACTTCGGAGCGCTCCTTGGTGCGCACCATGGTGCCCACCAGGGCGCGCAACCCCGCCGAAGGTGCACGCGAGGTGCGCACCCGGGGCAAACCGGGCTCCGACTTCGTGCACGCCGCACCTTGGAGCACACTTCGGAGCGCTCCTTGGTGCGCACCAGGGCGCGCAACCCCGCCGAAGGTGCACGCGAGGTGCGCACCCGGGGCAAACCGGGCTCCGACTTCGTGCACGCCATGGTGCGCACCAGGGTGCCCACCGCGGCGAAGGTGCGCACCCGGGGCAAACCGGGCTCCGACTTCGTGCACGCCGCACCTTGGAGCACACTTCGGAGCGCTCCTTGGTGCGCACCAGGGCGCGCAACCCAGCCGAGGTGCCCACCCCGGCGAAGGTGCACGCGAGGTGCGCACCCGGGGCAAACCGGGCTCCGACTTCGTGCACGCCATGGTGCCCACCGCGGCGAAGGTGCGCACCCGGGGCAAACCGGGCTAGGACTTCGTGCACGCCGCACCTTGGAGCACACTTCGGAGCGCTCCTTGGTGCGCACCATGGTGCCCACCAGGCCGCGCAACCCAGCCAAGGTGTGCGCACCAAGGTGCACGCGAGGTGCGCACCCGGGGCAAACCGGGGTCCGGCTTCGTGCACGCCGCACCTTGGAGCACACATCGGGGCGCTCCCGGGTTCGCACCGGCGTTGCGCACCGTGGTGGGCACCTCGGAGCGCACCGTGGTGGGCACCTCGGAGCACACCAAGGTGGGCAGCGAGGTGCGCACCTTTGATGCGATGCCTTCACTAATTTCCATAAAAGGCAAAAAAAAACGAGATTTTAAAATTTCCGTTTTGAAAGATAGTGAGAAAAAGGGAATGCTGGTGCCATCTTGAGCCCGCCCTGGTGCGCAGCCCAGCCAAGGTGTGCGCACCAAGGTGCCCACCCTGGCGAAGGTGCGCGCCCGGGCAATTAACCCAACTTCCAACTTCGCGCGCGCCAGGGTGGGAGCGCACCCAACAACCGGGCCTGGGAAGAGCCAATGCGAGAAACCCCACCAAACGCTCTGACAAAAAAAGAGGGGGCGCTCCAGTAACCCCGCTTCGGAGCGCACCCTGGGCAAACCCAGCCAGGGTGCCAACCCCGGCCAAGGTGCAGGCGAGGTGCGCACCCGGGGCAAACCGGGCTCCGACAACGTGCACGCCGCACCTTGGAGCACACTTCGTAGCGCTCCCGGGTGCGCACCTCAGAGCACACCAAGGTGGGCAGCGAGGTGCGCACCTTTGATGCGCTGCCTTCACTAATTTCCAGAAAAGGCAAAAAAAAGAGGAGATTTTAAAATTTCCGTTTTGAAAGATAGTGAAAAAAACGGAACGCGGGTGCCATCTTGAGCCCGCCCTGGTGCACAGCCCAGGTAAGGTGCCCACCCTGGCAAAGGTGCGCACCCGGGCAATTAACCCTACTTCCGACTTCGTGCGCGCCAGGGTGGCAACCGGGCCTGGGAAGAGCCAATGCGAGAAACCCCACCAAACGCTCCGACAAAAAAAGAGGCGGCGCTCCAATAACCCCGCTTCGGAGCGCAGCCGGGGCAAACCCAGCCAAGGTGCCCACCCCGACGAAGGTGCACGCGAGGTGCGCACCCGGGGCAAACCGGGCTCCGACAACGTGCACGCAGCACCTTGGAGCACACTTCGAAGCACTCCCGGGTGCCCACCGGCGTTGCGCACCGTGGTGGGCAGCGAGGTGCGCACCTTTGATGCGCTGCCTTCACTAATTTCCAGAAAAGGCAAAAAAAAATGAGATTTTAAAATTTCCGTTTTGAAAGATAGTGAAAAAAACGGAACGCGGGTGCCATCTTGAGCCCGCCCTGGTGCGCAGCCCAGGCAAGGCATGCGCACCAAGGTGCCCACCCGCGGTGCACGCCCGGGGCAAACCGGGCTCCGACTTCGTGCAGGCCGCACCTTGGAGCACACTTCGGAGCGCTCCTTGGTGCGCACCATGGTGCCCACCAGGGCGCACCCGGGGCAAACCGGGCTCCGACTTCGTGCACGCCGCACCTTGGAGCACACATCGGAGCGCTCCCAGGTTCGCACCAGCGTTGCGCACCTTTGATGCGCTGCCTTCACTAATTTCCAGAAAAGGCAAAAAAAAACGATATTTTAAAATTTCCGTTCTGAAAGATAGTGAAAAAAACGGAACGCGGGTGCCATCTTGAGCCCTTCCTGGTGCGCAGCCCAGGCAAGTTGTGCGCACCAAGGTGCCCACCCTGGCGGAGGTGCGCGCCCGGGGCAAACCGGGCTCCGACTTCGTGCACTGCATGGTGCCCACCAAGGCGCGCAACCCAGCCAAGGTGCCCACCGCAGCGAAGGTGCACGCGAGGTGCGCACCCGAGGTGCACACCCGGGGCAAACCGAGCTCCGACTTCGTGCACGCCGCACCTTGGAGCACACTTCAGAGCGCTCCTTGGTGCGCACCAGGGCGCGCAACCCAGCCAAGGTGCTCACCCCGGCGAAGGTGCACGCGAGGTGCGCACCCGGGGCAAGCCGGGCTCGGACTTCGTGCACGCCGCACCTTGGAGCACACATCGGAGCGCTCCCGGGTTCGCACCAGCATTGCGCACCTTTGATGCGCTGCCTTCACTAATTTCCAGAAAAGGCAAAAAAAAAAAAAAAACGAGATTTTAAAATTTCCGTTTTGAAAGATAGTGAAAAAAACGGAACGCGGGTGCCATCTTGAGCCCGCCCTGGTGTGCAGCCCAGGCAAGTTGTGCGCACCAAGGCACCCACCCTGGCCAAGGTGGGTCACGGGGTGGGTCCTAGGGTGGGTAACGGGGTGGGTACTAAGGTGCGTGCCAAGGTGGGTCATGGGGTGGGTGCCAAGGTGGGCACCAGGGTGGGTGTGCACCAACCCTAGCCAGGGTAGGTCACGGGGTGGTTGTCGGGGTGGGCGTCAAGGAGCCAAGGTGGGTGGCAAGTAGCCAAGTTGCGTGCCAAGGTGGGTGTCGGGGTGGGTGCCAAGGATCCAAGGTGGGTGCCAAGGAACCAAGGTGGGTGTCTGGGTGGGTGCCGAGGTGGGAGCCAGGGTGGGTCCCAAGGTGAGTGCAAAGGTGGGTGCCAGGGTCAAGGTGAGTGCCAATGTGGGTTCCAAGGTGCCAGGGTCAGGGTGAGTGCCAATGTGGGTTCAAAGGTGCTAAGTTGGGTGCGAGGTTGGGTGCGAGGGTGGGTGGGTGCCAAGGTGTGCTAGGTGGAAGCCCGGGTGGGTCGGCATCCCATGGGTGTCGAGTTGGGTGCCTGATGGGTGCTTCTTGTCAAGTTTTAGTCGTCGGGACTCATTTCGAGCCTTAGAGGTCGTTTCTTGTCCGGTTGCCCTGTCTTCGACCTGGGAACCCAATTTTGGTCCTCGGGTCCCATTTTTTTTTGTCTCGCATCCCACTTTTGGCCTGTGGCCTTTTCGGGGTCGATTCTCGTTTTGGGCATCAGAGCATGTTTCTTCTCCTAAAACCCAATATTTGTTTATTAAGTCTCGGAACACATTTTTGTTCTCGTGGACCCATCATGGGTCTTGGAACGCATTTGTGGTCCTTGGGTCCCATTTTGCATCCCGAAACTTGTGTTTTGGTGCTTGATCCCTATTTTGGGTGCCCACCTTGCACCAAGTGCGCACCCGGGGCAAACCGAGCGCCTTGGTGCACCGGGGCAAGATCGAGCGTGCACCCGAGGCGCCCCGAACATGCACCAAGGTGCACTCGGCCCACATGTGAGCGCAGGTCGTTGCGCCCGAGGTGGTGTGTGGGCACCGCGTTGCAGACGGGACACTGCACGCACACGACGCCCCGTCCAGGTGCACGCACGTAGGCCGGGCCGGGTGCACACCCGACGCCCTAGCAAGGTGCGCGCACCCGGGCAGGGCTCACACTTGGCGAACGGGGCGCACTTCGCGAGGGAGGGTGTGCACCTCGACGGGGGTGGGTGGCCGGGGTGGATTCGCACGTGGGTCGCGGTTTGCTAAGTACACACTGCGACAAGCTCATAACGGGTGCGATCATACCAGCGTTAGTGCACCGGATCCCATCAGAACTCCGCAGTTAAGCGCGCTTGGGCCGGAGTAGTATTGGGATGGGTGACCTCCCGGGAAGTCCCGGTGTTGCACCCTTTCTTAGTTTTTCGCCGGGCGTCGCAATGCTATTTGAATAAACCTTTTGCCCGTTTGCGTTCTCGTCGGGGCCGGGCCGGGCCGGGGTGCGCTGCCCGCACTACCGCGCGCGCGGGGGCGACACCGAGCGCGCACCCGAGGCGCCCCGAGCACACAGGCCACGGTGCAACCCGGGCGTTGTGCGCGCACCCCGGTGCGCCCGAGGTGCTGCGCGCGCACCCAGGTGAAATCGGTGTGCACCTCGGCCAGTGCGCGCTCGGTCGAGTCGCGCACGTTGGCCAAGGTGCACGGTGATGTTTCTTACTCTAAGGTTCCGCACCAGACGCCCGGGACAGGTGAGCGAAGCTGGGCGGGGCCGGGTGCGCGGCCGGGGCAGGTGCACGCAGCTGGAGAGAGCTTTGGAGCACACCAGAGGTGCGCACCTTGGAGCACACTTCGGAGCGCACCAATGATGCGCTCCATTCAAAAGTTTCCTGAAAAGGCAAAAAAAGTTGAGATTATAGAATTTCCCACTTGAGAGATTGTAAAAAAAAAAAATTTAAAATGAAGGAAACGCGGGTGCCAAGGTGTGCGCGCCCGGGTGCGCAGCCCAGCCAAGGTGTGCGCACCAAGGCGCCCACCCTGGCGAAGGTGCACGCAAGGTGCGCACCCGAGGCAAACCGGACAATTAACCCAACTTTCGACTTCGCGCGCACCTGCGCACCTTGGAGCGCACTTCGGAGCGCTCCTTGGTGCGCACCAATCTTGGGCACCTCGGAGTGCACCATGGCGCCCACCAAGGTGCGCACCCGGGGCAAACCGAGCTCCGACTTCGTGCGCACCTTGGAGCGCACGAAAGGTGCGCACCATGGCGCCCACCAAGGTGCGCAGCCCAGCCAAGGCGTGCGCATCAAGGTGCGCACCCTGGCGAAGGTGCGCACCCGGGGCAAACCGAGCTCCGACTTCGTGCGCACCTTGGAGCGCACAAAGGGTGCGCAACCCAGCCAAGGTGTGCGCACCCCGGGCAAACCGAGCTCCGAATCGTGCGCACCTTGGAGCACACTTCAGAGCCCTCCTTGGTGCGCACCGATGTTGCGCACCTCGGAGCGCACCCGGGGAAAACAATGCAATTAACCCGACTTTCGACTTCGTGGGCACCTCGGAGCGCTCTCGGGTTCGCACCTCGGAGCACACCGAGGTGCGCACCTTTGATGCGCTGCCTTCACCAATTTCCAGAAAAGGCAAGAAAACATTGAGAAGGTGTGCGCACCGAGGTGCCCACCCTGGCGAAGGTGCACGCGAGGTGCGCACCCGGGGCAAACCGGGCTCCGACTTCGTGCACGCCATGCTGCGCACCTTGGAGGGCCATGGTGCGCACCTTGGAGCACACTTCGGAGCGCTCAATGGTGCCCAACCCAGCCAAGGTGCCCACCGCGGCGAAGGTGCACGCGAGGTGCGCACCCGGGGCAAACCGGGCTCCGACTTCGTGCACGCCGCACCTTGGAGCACACTTCGGAGCGCTCCTTGGTGCGCACCAGGGCGCGCAACCCAGCCGAGGTGCCCACCCCGGCGAAGGTGCACGCGGGGTGCGCACCCGGGGCAAACCGGGCTCCGACTTCGTGCACGCCATGGTGCCCACCGCGGCGAAGGTGCACGCGAGGTGCGCACCCGGGGCAAACCGGGCTCCGACTTCGTGCACGCCGCACCTTGGAGCACACTTCGGAGCGCTCCTTGGTGCGCACCAGGGCGCGCAACCCAGCCGAGGTGCCCACCCCGGCGAAGGTGCACGCGAGGTGCGCACCCGGGGCAAACCGGGCTCCGACTTCGTGCACGCCATGGTGCCCACCGCGGCGAAGGTGCACGCGAGGTGCGCACCCGGGGCAAACCGGGCTCCGACTTCGTGCACGCCGCACCTTGGAGCACACTTCGGAGCGCTCCTTGGTGCGCACCATGGTGCCCACCAGGGCGCGCAACCCCGCCGAAGGTGCACGCGAGGTGCGCACCCGGGGCAAACCGGGCTCCGACTTCGTGCACGCCGCACCTTGGAGCACACTTCGGAGCGCTCCTTGGTGCGCACCAGGGCGCGCAACCCCGCCGAAGGTGCACGCGAGGTGCGCACCCGGGGCAAACCGGGCTCCGACTTCGTGCACGCCATGGTGCGCACCAGGGTGCCCACCGCGGCGAAGGTGCGCACCCGGGGCAAACCGGGCTCCGACTTCGTGCACGCCGCACCTTGGAGCACACTTCGGAGCGCTCCTTGGTGCGCACCAGGGCGCGCAACCCAGCCGAGGTGCCCACCCCGGCGAAGGTGCACGCGAGGTGCGCACCCGGGGCAAACCGGGCTCCGACTTCGTGCACGCCATGGTGCCCACCGCGGCGAAGGTGCGCACCCGGGGCAAACCGGGCTAGGACTTCGTGCACGCCGCACCTTGGAGCACACTTCGGAGCGCTCCTTGGTGCGCACCATGGTGCCCACCAGGCCGCGCAACCCAGCCAAGGTGTGCGCACCAAGGTGCACGCGAGGTGCGCACCCGGGGCAAACCGGGGTCCGGCTTCGTGCACGCCGCACCTTGGAGCACACATCGGGGCGCTCCCGGGTTCGCACCGGCGTTGCGCACCGTGGTGGGCACCTCGGAGCGCACCGTGGTGGGCACCTCGGAGCACACCAAGGTGGGCAGCGAGGTGCGCACCTTTGATGCGATGCCTTCACTAATTTCCATAAAAGGCAAAAAAAAACGAGATTTTAAAATTTCCGTTTTGAAAGATAGTGAGAAAAAGGGAATGCTGGTGCCATCTTGAGCCCGCCCTGGTGCGCAGCCCAGCCAAGGTGTGCGCACCAAGGTGCCCACCCTGGCGAAGGTGCGCGCCCGGGCAATTAACCCAACTTCCAACTTCGCGCGCGCCAGGGTGGGAGCGCACCCAACAACCGGGCCTGGGAAGAGCCAATGCGAGAAACCCCACCAAACGCTCTGACAAAAAAAGAGGGGGCGCTCCAGTAACCCCGCTTCGGAGCGCACCCTGGGCAAACCCAGCCAGGGTGCCCACCCCGGCCAAGGTGCAGGCGAGGTGCGCACCCGGGGCAAACCGGGCTCCGACAACGTGCACGCCGCACCTTGGAGCACACTTCGTAGCGCTCCCGGGTGCGCACCTCAGAGCACACCAAGGTGGGCAGCGAGGTGCGCACCTTTGATGCGCTGCCTTCACTAATTTCCAGAAAAGGCAAAAAAAAGAGGAGATTTTAAAATTTCCGTTTTGAAAGATAGTGAAAAAAACGGAACGCGGGTGCCATCTTGAGCCCGCCCTGGTGCACAGCCCAGGTAAGGTGCCCACCCTGGCAAAGGTGCGCACCCGGGCAATTAACCCTACTTCCGACTTCGTGCGCGCCAGGGTGGCAACCGGGCCTGGGAAGAGCCAATGCGAGAAACCCCACCAAACGCTCCGACAAAAAAAGAGGCGGCGCTCCAATAACCCCGCTTCGGAGCGCAGCCGGGGCAAACCCAGCCAAGGTGCCCACCCCGACGAAGGTGCACGCGAGGTGCGCACCCGGGGCAAACCGGGCTCCGACAACGTGCACGCAGCACCTTGGAGCACACTTCGAAGCACTCCCGGGTGCCCACCGGCGTTGCGCACCGTGGTGGGCAGCGAGGTGCGCACCTTTGATGCGCTGCCTTCACTAATTTCCAGAAAAGGCAAAAAAAAATGAGATTTTAAAATTTCCGTTTTGAAAGATAGTGAAAAAAACGGAACGCGGGTGCCATCTTGAGCCCGCCCTGGTGCGCAGCCCAGGCAAGGCATGCGCACCAAGGTGCCCACCCGCGGTGCACGCCCGGGGCAAACCGGGCTCCGACTTCGTGCAGGCCGCACCTTGGAGCACACTTCGGAGCGCTCCTTGGTGCGCACCATGGTGCCCACCAGGGCGCACCCGGGGCAAACCGGGCTCCGACTTCGTGCACGCCGCACCTTGGAGCACACATCGGAGCGCTCCCAGGTTCGCACCAGCGTTGCGCACCTTTGATGCGCTGCCTTCACTAATTTCCAGAAAAGGCAAAAAAAAACGATATTTTAAAATTTCCGTTCTGAAAGATAGTGAAAAAAACGGAACGCGGGTGCCATCTTGAGCCCTTCCTGGTGCGCAGCCCAGGCAAGTTGTGCGCACCAAGGTGCCCACCCTGGCGGAGGTGCGCGCCCGGGGCAAACCGGGCTCCGACTTCGTGCACTGCATGGTGCCCACCAAGGCGCGCAACCCAGCCAAGGTGCCCACCGCAGCGAAGGTGCACGCGAGGTGCGCACCCGAGGTGCACACCCGGGGCAAACCGAGCTCCGACTTCGTGCACGCCGCACCTTGGAGCACACTTCAGAGCGCTCCTTGGTGCGCACCAGGGCGCGCAACCCAGCCAAGGTGCTCACCCCGGCGAAGGTGCACGCGAGGTGCGCACCCGGGGCAAGCCGGGCTCGGACTTCGTGCACGCCGCACCTTGGAGCACACATCGGAGCGCTCCCGGGTTCGCACCAGCATTGCGCACCTTTGATGCGCTGCCTTCACTAATTTCCAGAAAAGGCAAAAAAAAAAAAAAAACGAGATTTTAAAATTTCCGTTTTGAAAGATAGTGAAAAAAACGGAACGCGGGTGCCATCTTGAGCCCGCCCTGGTGTGCAGCCCAGGCAAGTTGTGCGCACCAAGGCACCCACCCTGGCCAAGGTGGGTCACGGGGTGGGTCCTAGGGTGGGTAACGGGGTGGGTACTAAGGTGCGTGCCAAGGTGGGTCATGGGGTGGGTGCCAAGGTGGGCACCAGGGTGGGTGTGCACCAACCCTAGCCAGGGTAGGTCACGGGGTGGTTGTCGGGGTGGGCGTCAAGGAGCCAAGGTGGGTGGCAAGTAGCCAAGTTGCGTGCCAAGGTGGGTGTCGGGGTGGGTGCCAAGGATCCAAGGTGGGTGCCAAGGAACCAAGGTGGGTGTCTGGGTGGGTGCCGAGGTGGGAGCCAGGGTGGGTCCCAAGGTGAGTGCAAAGGTGGGTGCCAGGGTCAAGGTGAGTGCCAATGTGGGTTCCAAGGTGCCAGGGTCAGGGTGAGTGCCAATGTGGGTTCAAAGGTGCTAAGTTGGGTGCGAGGTTGGGTGCGAGGGTGGGTGGGTGCCAAGGTGTGCTAGGTGGAAGCCCGGGTGGGTCGGCATCCCATGGGTGTCGAGTTGGGTGCCTGATGGGTGCTTCTTGTCAAGTTTTAGTCGTCGGGACTCATTTCGAGCCTTAGAGGTCGTTTCTTGTCCGGTTGCCCTGTCTTCGACCTGGGAACCCAATCTTGGTCCTCGGGTCCCATTTTTTTTTGTCTCGCATCCCACTTTTGGCCTGTGGCCTTTTCGGGGTCAATTCTCGTTTTGGGCATCAGAGCATGTTTCTTCTCCTAAAACCCAATATTTGTTTATTAAGTCTCGGAACACATTTTTGTTCTCGTGGACCCATCATGGGTCTTGGAACGCATTTGTGGTCCTTGGGTCCCATTTTGCATCCCGAAACTTGTGTTTTGGTGCTTGATCCCTATTTTGGGTGCCCACCTTGCACCAAGTGCGCACCCGGGGCAAACCGAGCGCCTTGGTGCACCGGGGCAAGATCGAGCGTGCACCCGAGGCGCCCCGAACATGCACCAAGGTGCACTCGGCCCACATGTGAGCGCAGGTCGTTGCGCCCGAGGTGGTGTGTGGGCACCGCGTTGCAGACGGGACACTGCACGCACACGACGCCCCGTCCAGGTGCACGCACGTAGGCCGGGCCGGGTGCACACCCGACGCCCTAGCAAGGTGCGCGCACCCGGGCAGGGCTCACACTTGGCGAACGGGGCGCACTTCGCGAGGGAGGGTGTGCACCTCGACGGGGGTGGGTGGCCGGGGTGGATTCGCACGTGGGTCGCGGTTTGCTAAGTACACACTGCGACAAGCTCATAACGGGTGCGATCATACCAGCGTTAGTGCACCGGATCCCATCAGAACTCCGCAGTTAAGCGCGCTTGGGCCGGAGTAGTACTGGGATGGGTGACCTCCCGGGAAGTCCCGGTGTTGCACCCTTTCTTAGTTTTTCGCCGGGCGTCGCAATGCTATTTGAATAAACCTTTTGCCCGTTTGCGTTCTCGTCGGGGCCGGGCCGGGCCGGGGTGCGCTGCCCGCACTACCGCGCGCGCGGGGGCGACACCGAGCGCGCACCCGAGGCGCCCCGAGCACACAGGCCACGGTGCAACCCGGGCGTTGTGCGCGCACCCCGGTGCGCCCGAGGTGCTGCGCGCGCACCCAGGTGAAATCGGTGTGCACCTCGGCCAGTGCGCGCTCGGTCGAGTCGCGCACGTTGGCCAAGGTGCACGGTGATGTTTCTTACTCTAAGGTTCCGCACCAGACGCCCGGGACAGGTGAGCGAAGCTGGGCGGGGCCGGGTGCGCGGCCGGGGCAGGTGCACGCAGCTGGAGAGAGCTTTGGAGCACACCAGAGGTGCGCACCTTGGAGCACACTTCGGAGCGCACCAATGATGCGCTCCATTCAAAAGTTTCCTGAAAAGGCAAAAAAAGTTGAGATTATAGAATTTCCCACTTGAGAGATTGTAAAAAAAAAAAATTTAAAATGAAGGAAACGCGGGTGCCAAGGTGTGCGCGCCCGGGTGCGCAGCCCAGCCAAGGTGTGCGCACCAAGGCGCCCACCCTGGCGAAGGTGCACGCAAGGTGCGCACCCGAGGCAAACCGGACAATTAACCCAACTTTCGACTTCGCGCGCACCTGCGCACCTTGGAGCGCACTTCGGAGCGCTCCTTGGTGCACACCAATCTTGGGCACCTCGGAGTGCACCATGGCGCCCACCAAGGTGCGCACCCGGGGCAAACCGAGCTCCGACTTCGTGCGCACCTTGGAGCGCACGAAAGGTGCGCACCATGGCGCCCACCAAGGTGCGCAGCCCAGCCAAGGCGTGCGCATCAAGGTGCGCACCCTGGCGAAGGTGCGCACCCGGGGCAAACCGAGCTCCGACTTCGTGCGCACCTTGGAGCGCACAAAGGGTGCGCAACCCAGCCAAGGTGTGCGCACCCCGGGCAAACCGAGCTCCGAATCGTGCGCACCTTGGAGCACACTTCGGAGCCCTCCTTGGTGCGCACCGATGTTGCGCACCTCGGAGCGCACCCGGGGAAAACAATGCAATTAACCCGACTTTCGACTTCGTGGGCACCTCGGAGCGCTCTCGGGTTCGCACCTCGGAGCACACCGAGGTGCGCACCTTTGATGCGCTGCCTTCACCAATTTCCAGAAAAGGCAAGAAAACATTGAGAAGGTGTGCGCACCGAGGTGCCCACCCTGGCGAAGGTGCACGCGAGGTGCGCACCCGGGGCAAACCGGGCTCCGACTTCGTGCACGCCATGCTGCGCACCTTGGAGGGCCATGGTGCGCACCTTGGAGCACACTTCGGAGCGCTCAATGGTGCCCAACCCAGCCAAGGTGCCCACCGCGGCGAAGGTGCACGCGAGGTGCGCACCCGGGGCAAACCGGGCTCCGACTTCGTGCACGCCGCACCTTGGAGCACACTTCGGAGCGCTCCTTGGTGCGCACCAGGGCGCGCAACCCAGCCGAGGTGCCCACCCCGGCGAAGGTGCACGCGGGGTGCGCACCCGGGGCAAACCGGGCTCCGACTTCGTGCACGCCATGGTGCCCACCGCGGCGAAGGTGCACGCGAGGTGCGCACCCGGGGCAAACCGGGCTCCGACTTCGTGCACGCCGCACCTTGGAGCACACTTCGGAGCGCTCCTTGGTGCGCACCAGGGCGCGCAACCCAGCCGAGGTGCCCACCCCGGCGAAGGTGCACGCGAGGTGCGCACCCGGGGCAAACCGGGCTCCGACTTCGTGCACGCCATGGTGCCCACCGCGGCGAAGGTGCACGCGAGGTGCGCACCCGGGGCAAACCGGGCTCCGACTTCGTGCACGCCGCACCTTGGAGCACACTTCGGAGCGCTCCTTGGTGCGCACCATGGTGCCCACCAGGGCGCGCAACCCCGCCGAAGGTGCACGCGAGGTGCGCACCCGGGGCAAACCGGGCTCCGACTTCGTGCACGCCGCACCTTGGAGCACACTTCGGAGCGCTCCTTGGTGCGCACCAGGGCGCGCAACCCCGCCGAAGGTGCACGCGAGGTGCGCACCCGGGGCAAACCGGGCTCCGACTTCGTGCACGCCATGGTGCGCACCAGGGTGCCCACCGCGGTGAAGGTGCGCACCCGGGGCAAACCGGGCTCCGACTTCGTGCACGCCGCACCTTGGAGCACACTTCGGAGCGCTCCTTGGTGCGCACCAGGGCGCGCAACCCAGCCGAGGTGCCCACCCCGGCGAAGGTGCACGCGAGGTGCGCACCCGGGGCAAACCGGGCTCCGACTTCGTGCACGCCATGGTGCCCACCGCGGCGAAGGTGCGCACCCGGGGCAAACCGGGCTAGGACTTCGTGCACGCCGCACCTTGGAGCACACTTCGGAGCGCTCCTTGGTGCGCACCATGGTGCCCACCAGGCCGCGCAACCCAGCCAAGGTGTGCGCACCAAGGTGCACGCGAGGTGCGCACCCGGGGCAAACCGGGGTCCGGCTTCGTGCACGCCGCACCTTGGAGCACACATCGGGGCGCTCCCGGGTTCGCACCGGCGTTGCGCACCGTGGTGGGCACCTCGGAGCGCACCGTGGTGGGCACCTCGGAGCACACCAAGGTGGGCAGCGAGGTGCGCACCTTTGATGCGATGCCTTCACTAATTTCCATAAAAGGCAAAAAAAAACGAGATTTTAAAATTTCCGTTTTGAAAGATAGTGAGAAAAAGGGAATGCTGGTGCCATCTTGAGCCCGCCCTGGTGCGCAGCCCAGCCAAGGTGTGCGCACCAAGGTGCCCACCCTGGCGAAGGTGCGCGCCCGGGCAATTAACCCAACTTCCAACTTCGCGCGCGCCAGGGTGGGAGCGCACCCAACAACCGGGCCTGGGAAGAGCCAATGCGAGAAACCCCACCAAACGCTCTGACAAAAAAAGAGGGGGCGCTCCAGTAACCCCGCTTCGGAGCGCACCCTGGGCAAACCCAGCGAGGGTGCCCACCCCGGCCAAGGTGCAGGCGAGGTGCGCACCCGGGGCAAACCGGGCTCCGACAACGTGCACGCCGCACCTTGGAGCACACTTCGTAGCGCTCCCGGGTGCGCACCTCAGAGCACACCAAGGTGGGCAGCGAGGTGCGCACCTTTGATGCGCTGCCTTCACTAATTTCCAGAAAAGGCAAAAAAAAGAGGAGATTTTAAAATTTCCGTTTTGAAAGATAGTGAAAAAAACGGAACGCGGGTGCCATCTTGAGCCCGCCCTGGTGCACAGCCCAGGTAAGGTGCCCACCCTGGCAAAGGTGCGCACCCGGGCAATTAACCCTACTTCCGACTTCGTGCGCGCCAGGGTGGCAACCGGGCCTGGGAAGAGCCAATGCGAGAAACCCCACCAAACGCTCCGACAAAAAAAGAGGCGGCGCTCCAATAACCCCGCTTCGGAGCGCAGCCGGGGCAAACCCAGCCAAGGTGCCCACCCCGACGAAGGTGCACGCGAGGTGCGCACCCGGGGCAAACCGGGCTCCGACAACGTGCACGCAGCACCTTGGAGCACACTTCGAAGCACTCCCGGGTGCCCACCGGCGTTGCGCACCGTGGTGGGCAGCGAGGTGCGCACCTTTGATGCGCTGCCTTCACTAATTTCCAGAAAAGGCAAAAAAAAATGAGATTTTAAAATTTCCGTTTTGAAAGATAGTGAAAAAAACGGAACGCGGGTGCCATCTTGAGCCCGCCCTGGTGCGCAGCCCAGGCAAGGCATGCGCACCAAGGTGCCCACCCGCGGTGCACGCCCGGGGCAAACCGGGCTCCGACTTCGTGCAGGCCGCACCTTGGAGCACACTTCGGAGCGCTCCTTGGTGCGCACCATGGTGCCCACCAGGGCGCACCCGGGGCAAACCGGGCTCCGACTTCGTGCACGCCGCACCTTGGAGCACACATCGGAGCGCTCCCAGGTTCGCACCAGCGTTGCGCACCTTTGATGCGCTGCCTTCACTAATTTCCAGAAAAGGCAAAAAAAAACGATATTTTAAAATTTCCGTTCTGAAAGATAGTGAAAAAAACGGAACGCGGGTGCCATCTTGAGCCCTTCCTGGTGCGCAGCCCAGGCAAGTTGTGCGCACCAAGGTGCCCACCCTGGCGGAGGTGCGCGCCCGGGGCAAACCGGGCTCCGACTTCGTGCACTGCATGGTGCCCACCAAGGCGCGCAACCCAGCCAAGGTGCCCACCGCAGCGAAGGTGCACGCGAGGTGCGCACCCGAGGTGCACACCCGGGGCAAACCGAGCTCCGACTTCGTGCACGCCGCACCTTGGAGCACACTTCAGAGCGCTCCTTGGTGCGCACCAGGGCGCGCAACCCAGCCAAGGTGCTCACCCCGGCGAAGGTGCACGCGAGGTGCGCACCCGGGGCAAGCCGGGCTCGGACTTCGTGCACGCCGCACCTTGGAGCACACATCGGAGCGCTCCCGGGTTCGCACCAGCATTGCGCACCTTTGATGCGCTGCCTTCACTAATTTCCAGAAAAGGCAAAAAAAAAAAAAAAAACGAGATTTTAAAATTTCCGTTTTGAAAGATAGTGAAAAAAACGGAACGCGGGTGCCATCTTGAGCCCGCCCTGGTGTGCAGCCCAGGCAAGTTGTGCGCACCAAGGCACCCACCCTGGCCAAGGTGGGTCACGGGGTGGGTCCTAGGGTGGGTAACGGGGTGGGTACTAAGGTGCGTGCCAAGGTGGGTCATGGGGTGGGTGCCAAGGTGGGCACCAGGGTGGGTGTGCACCAACCCTAGCCAGGGTAGGTCACGGGGTGGTTGTCGGGGTGGGCGTCAAGGAGCCAAGGTGGGTGGCAAGTAGCCAAGTTGCGTGCCAAGGTGGGTGTCGGGGTGGGTGCCAAGGATCCAAGGTGGGTGCCAAGGAACCAAGGTGGGTGTCTGGGTGGGTGCCGAGGTGGGAGCCAGGGTGGGTCCCAAGGTGAGTGCAAAGGTGGGTGCCAGGGTCAAGGTGAGTGCCAATGTGGGTTCCAAGGTGCCAGGGTCAGGGTGAGTGCCAATGTGGGTTCAAAGGTGCTAAGTTGGGTGCGAGGTTGGGTGCGAGGGTGGGTGGGTGCCAAGGTGTGCTAGGTGGAAGCCCGGGTGGGTCGGCATCCCATGGGTGTCGAGTTGGGTGCCTGATGGGTGCTTCTTGTCAAGTTTTAGTCGTCGGGACTCATTTCGAGCCTTAGAGGTCGTTTCTTGTCCGGTTGCCCTGTCTTCGACCTGGGAACCCAATTTTGGTCCTCGGGTCCCATTTTTTTTTGTCTCGCATCCCACTTTTGGCCTGTGGCCTTTTCGGGGTCGATTCTCGTTTTGGGCATCAGAGCATGTTTCTTCTCCTAAAACCCAATATTTGTTTATTAAGTCTCGGAACACATTTTTGTTCTCGTGGACCCATCATGGGTCTTGGAACGCATTTGTGGTCCTTGGGTCCCATTTTGCATCCCGAAACTTGTGTTTTGGTGCTTGATCCCTATTTTGGGTGCCCACCTTGCACCAAGTGCGCACCCGGGGCAAACCGAGCGCCTTGGTGCACCGGGGCAAGATCGAGCGTGCACCCGAGGCGCCCCGAACATGCACCAAGGTGCACTCGGCCCACATGTGAGCGCAGGTCGTTGCGCCCGAGGTGGTGTGTGGGCACCGCGTTGCAGACGGGACACTGCACGCACACGACGCCCCGTCCAGGTGCACGCACGTAGGCCGGGCCGGGTGCACACCCGACGCCCTAGCAAGGTGCGCGCACCCGGGCAGGGCTCACACTTGGCGAACGGGGCGCACTTCGCGAGGGAGGGTGTGCACCTCGACGGGGGTGGGTGGCCGGGGTGGATTCGCACGTGGGTCGCGGTTTGCTAAGTACACACTGCGACAAGCTCATAACGGGTGCGATCATACCAGCGTTAGTGCACCGGATCCCATCAGAACTCCGCAGTTAAGCGCGCTTGGGCCGGAGTAGTACTGGGATGGGTGACCTCCCGGGAAGTCCCGGTGTTGCACCCTTTTTTAGTTTTTCGCCGGGCGTCGCAATGCTATTTGAATAAACCTTTTGCCCGTTTGCGTTCTCGTCGGGGCCGGGCCGGGCCGGGGTGCGCTGCCCGCACTACCGCGCGCGCGGGGGGCGACACCGAGCGCGCACCCGAGGCGCCCCGAGCACACAGGCCACGGTGCAACCCGGGCGTTGTGCGCGCACCCCGGTGCGCCCGAGGTGCTGCGCGCGCACCCAGGTGAAATCGGTGTGCACCTCGGCCAGTGCGCGCTCGGTCGAGTCGCGCACGTTGGCCAAGGTGCACGGTGATGTTTCTTACTCTAAGGTTCCGCACCAGACGCCCGGGACAGGTGAGCGAAGCTGGGCGGGGCCGGGTGCGCGGCCGGGGCAGGTGCACGCAGCTAGAGAGAGCTTTGGAGCACACCAGAGGTGCGCACCTTGGAGCACACTTCGGAGCGCACCAATGATGCGCTCCATTCAAAAGTTTCCTGAAAAGGCAAAAAAAGTTGAGATTATAGAATTTCCCACTTGAGAGATTGTAAAAAAAAAAAATTTAAAATGAAGGAAACGCGGGTGCCAAGGTGTGCGCGCCCGGGTGCGCAGCCCAGCCAAGGTGTGCGCACCAAGGCGCCCACCCTGGCGAAGGTGCACGCAAGGTGCGCACCCGAGGCAAACCGGACAATTAACCCAACTTTCGACTTCGCGCGCACCTGCGCACCTTGGAGCGCACTTCGGAGCGCTCCTTGGTGCGCACCAATCTTGGGCACCTCGGAGTGCACCATGGCGCCCACCAAGGTGCGCACCCGGGGCAAACCGAGCTCCGACTTCGTGCGCACCTTGGAGCGCACGAAAGGTGCGCACCATGGCGCCCACCAAGGTGCGCAGCCCAGCCAAGGCGTGCGCATCAAGGTGCGCACCCTGGCGAAGGTGCGCACCCGGGGCAAACCGAGCTCCGACTTCGTGCGCACCTTGGAGCGCACAAAGGGTGCGCAACCCAGCCAAGGTGTGCGCACCCCGGGCAAACCGAGCTCCGAATCGTGCGCACCTTGGAGCACACTTCGGAGCCCTCCTTGGTGCGCACCGATGTTGCGCACCTCGGAGCGCACCCGGGGAAAACAATGCAATTAACCCGACTTTCGACTTCGTGGGCACCTCGGAGCGCTCTCGGGTTCGCACCTCGGAGCACACCGAGGTGCGCACCTTTGATGCGCTGCCTTCACCAATTTCCAGAAAAGGCAAGAAAACATTGAGAAGGTGTGCGCACCGAGGTGCCCACCCTGGCGAAGGTGCACGCGAGGTGCGCACCCGGGGCAAACCGGGCTCCGACTTCGTGCACGCCATGCTGCGCACCTTGGAGGGCCATGGTGCGCACCTTGGAGCACACTTCGGAGCGCTCAATGGTGCCCAACCCAGCCAAGGTGCCCACCGCGGCGAAGGTGCACGCGAGGTGCGCACCCGGGGCAAACCGGGCTCCGACTTCGTGCACGCCGCACCTTGGAGCACACTTCGGAGCGCTCCTTGGTGCGCACCAGGGCGCGCAACCCAGCCGAGGTGCCCACCCCGGCGAAGGTGCACGCGGGGTGCGCACCCGGGGCAAACCGG
>NW_026729423.1:0-2500 GCF_030272615.1 Cryptomeria japonica | reverse complement strand
TACGGATGCAGCATTGATAGCAATCGAGGTGGGAGGCGAAGGATGCAGAAGTGAGAGCCGAGGGATGTAGCAGAGATAGCAATCGGGGTGTGTGATGCAGAAGAGATAGCAATCGAGGTGTGCGGTGGGAAGGGCCCAGCAGCCAGAATGCATGAAGCGACGGATGAAGCAGTGATGACAACCGGGCTGTGAGGAGAGGAGGGATGCAGCCAAGAAAGCAATCAGGGCTCGAGGCAAGGGATGCATCAAGGATAGCAATCATGTTGTGAGGCGAGATTCCAAAGGCTAAACGTGAGAGGCTGCAGGGTCGACTCAGAGAGGTCTATGCATGTGAGAGGCTGAAAGCAAGGTCAACTCGGAGCGGTCTATGCATCGGGCGCGCTTGGGGCGACTACCAGTGCCAACCCCTTATCCCGCGACGCGTCCGACAAAGAGAACGTTCCAAGGCGGCAGAGGAGGTTACCAGCCGAAGGATGCAGTAGCAATAACAGGTATAGTTCCGCGGCGGCCGAGAAGACTCACCGCATAGGAATCGGGATGCGAGGCGAGGGATGCGGCGGGAAGGCCCCGACGGCTAAACGGAAGAGGCTGCAGGGCCGCCTCGGAATGGTCCAAGCATCGGACGCGATTGGGACGACTACCAGTGCCAACCCCTTATCCCGCGATGCGTCCGATACACAGATAGTTCCAAGGCGGCCGAGGAGCCTCACCGCATATCAATCGGGGTGCGAGGCGAGGGATGGGGCGGGAAGGCCCCAACGGCTAGACGGAAGAGGCTTCAGGGCCACCTCGGAATGCTCCAAGCATCGGACGCGCTTGGGGCGACTACCAGTGCCAACCCCTTATCCCGCGATGCGTCCGATACACAGATGGTTCCAAGGCGGCCGAGGAGCCTCACCGCATAGCAATCGGGGGTGCGAGGCGAGGGATGGGGCGGGAAGGCCCCAACGGCTAGACGGAAGAGGCTTCAGGGCCGCCTCGGAATGGTCCAAGCATCGGACGCGCTTGGGGCGACTACCAGTGACAACCCCTCATCCCGCGATGCGTCCGATACGAAGATGGTTCCAAGGCGGCCGAGGAGCCTCACCGCATAGCAATCGGGGTGCGAGGTGGGGAATGCGGCGAGATGGCCCCAACGGCTAGACGGAAGAGGCCACAGGGCCGCGTCGGAATAGTCCAAGCATCGGACGCGCTTGGGGGGCGACTACCAGTGACAACCCCTTATCCCGCGATGCGTCCGATACGAAGATAGTTCCAAGGCGGCCGAGGAGCCTCACCGCATAGCAATCCGGGTGCGAGGTGGGGGATGCGGCGAGATGGCCCCAACGGCTAGACGGAAGAGGCTGCAGGGCCGCCTCGGAATAGTCCAAGCATCGGACGCGCTTGGGGCGACTACCAGTGACAACCCCTTATCCCGCGATGCTTCCGATACGAAGACAGTTCCAAGGCGGCCGAGGAGCCTCACCGCATAGCAATGGGGGTGCGAGGTGAGGGATGCGGCGAGATGGCCCCAACGGCTAGACGGAAGAGGCCACAGGGCCGCCTCGGAATAGTCCAAGCATCGGACGCGCTTGGGGCGACTACCAGTGACAACCCCTTATCCCGCGATGCATCCGATACGAAGATAGTTCCCAGGCGGCCGAGGAGCCTCACCGCATAGCAATCGGGGGTGCGAGGCGAGGGATGCGGCGAGATGGCCCCAAAGGGTAGACGGAAGAGGCTGCGGGGGCCGCCTCGGAATAGTCCAAGCATCGAACGCGCTTGGGGCGACTACCACTGCCAACCCCTTATCCCGCGATGCGTCCGATACACAGATAGTTCCGAGGCGGCCGAGGAGCTGGGGGATGCGGCGAGATGGCCCCAACGGCTAGACGGAAGAGGCTGCAGGGCCGCCTCGGAATAGTCCCAAGCATCGGACGCGCTTGGGGCGACTACCAGTGACAACCCCTTATCCCGCGATGCGTCCGATACACAGATAGTTCCGAGGCGGCCAAGGAGCCTCACCGCATAGCAATCGTGGTGCGAGGTGGGGGATGCAGCGAGATGGCCCCAACGGCTAGACGGAAGAGGCTGCAGGGCCGCCTCGGAATGGTCCAAGCATCGGACGCGCTTGGGGCGACTACCACTGCCAACCCCTTATCCCGCGATGCGTCCGATACACAGATAGTTCCAAGGCGGCCGAGGAGCCTCACCGAATAGCAATCGGGGTGCGAGGCGAGGGATGCGGCGAGAAAGCCCCAACGGCTAGAGGGAAGAGGCTTCAGGTCCGCCTCGGAATGGTCCAAGCATCGGACGCGCTTGGGGCGACTACCAGTGACAACCCCTTATCCCGCGACGCGTCCGATACACAGATAGTTCCAAGGCGGCCGAGGAGCCTCACCGCATAGCAATCGGGGTGCGAGGCGAGGGATGCGGCGAGAAGGACCCAACGGCTAGACGGAAGAGGCTTCAGGGCCGCCTCGGAATGGTCCAAGCATCGGACGCGCTTGGGGCGACTACC
>NW_026729422.1:55000-75993 GCF_030272615.1 Cryptomeria japonica | reverse complement strand
CCCCTTATCCCGCGATGCGTCCGATACACAGATGGTTCCAAGGCGGCCGAGGAGCCTCACCGCATAGCAATCGGGGGTGCGAGGCGAGGGATGGGGCGGGAAGGCCCCAACGGCTAGACGGAAGAGGCTTCAGGGCCGCCTAGGAATGGTCCAAGCATCGGACACGCTTGGGGCGACTACCAGTGACAGCCCCCTATCCCGCGATGCGTCCGATACGAAGATGGTTCCAAGGCGGCCGAGGAGCCTCACCGCATAGCAATCGGGGTGCGAGGTGGGGGATGCGGCGAGATGGCCCCAACGGCTAGACGGAAGAGGCCACAGGGCCGCGTCGGAATAGTCCAAGCATCGGACGCGCTTGGGGCGACTACCAGTGACAACCCCTTATCCCGCGATGCGTCCGATACGAAGATAGTTCCAAGGCGGCCGAGGAGCCTCACCGCATAGCAATCGGGGTGCGAGGTGGGGGATGCGGCGAGATGGCCCCAACGGCTAGACGGAAGAGGCTGCAGGGCCGCCTCGGAATAGTCCAAGCATCGGACGCGCTTGGGGCCACTACCAGTGACAACCCCTTATCCCGCGATGCGTCCGATACGAAGATAGTTCCAAGGCGGCCGAAGAGCCTCACCGCATAGCAATCGGGGTGCGAGGTGGGGGATGCGGCGAGATGGCCCCAACGGCTAGACGGAAGAGGCCACAGGGCCGCCTCGGAATAGTCCAAGCATCGGACGCGCTTGGGGCGACTACCAGTGACAACCCCTTATCCCGCGATGCGTCCGATACGAAGATAGTTCCCAGGCGGCCGAGGAGCCTCACCGCATAGCAATCGGGGTGCGAGGCGAGGGATGCGGCGAGATGGCCCCAAAGGCTAGACGGAAGAGGCTGCAGGGCTGCCTCGGAATAGTCCAAGCATCGGACGCGCTTGGGGCGACTACCACTGCCAACCCCTTATCCCGCGATGCGTCCGATACACAGATAGTTCCGAGGCGGCCGAGGAGGTGGGGGATGCAGCGAGATGGCCCCAACGGCTAGACGGAAGAGGCTGCAGGGCCGCCTCGGAATAGTCCAAGCATCGGACGCGCTTGGGGCGACTACCAGTGACAACCCCTTATCCCGCGATGCGTCCGATACACAGATAGTTCCGAGGCGGCCAAGGAGCCTCACCGCATAGCAATCGTGGTGCGAGGTGGGGGATGCGGCGAGATGGCCCCAACGGCTAGACGGAAGAGGCTGCAGGGCCGCCTCGGAATGGTCCAAGCATCGGATGCGCTTGGGGCGACTACCACTGCCAACCCCTTATCCCGCGATGCGTCCGATACACAGATAGTTCCAAGGCGGCCGAGGAGCCTCACAGCATAGCAATCAGGGTGCGAGGCGAGGGATGCGGCGAGAAAGCCCCAACGGCTAGAGGGAAGAGGCTTCAGGTCCGCCTCGGAATGGTCCAAGCATCGGACGCGCTTGGGGCGACTACCAGTGACAACCCCTTATCCCGCGACGCGTCCGATACACAGATAGTTCCAAGGCGGCCGAGGAGCCTCACCGCATAGCAATCGGGGTGCGAGGCGAGGGATGCGGCGAGAAGGACCCAACGGCTACACGGAAGAGGCTTCGGGGCCGCCTCGGAATGGTCCAAGCATCGGACGCGCTTGGGGCGACTACCAGTGACAACCCCTTATCCCGCGACGCGTCCGATACACAGATAGTTCCAAGGCGGCCGAGGAGCCTCACCGCATAGCAATCGGGGTGCGAGGCGAGGGATGCGGCGAGAAGGACCCAACGGCTAGACGGAAGAGGCTTCGGGGCCGCCTCGGAATGGTCCAAGCATCGGACGCGCTTGGGGCGACTACCAGTGACAACCCCTTATCCCGCGACGCGTCCGATACACAGATAGTTCCAAGGCGGCCGAGGAGCCTCACCGCATAGCAATCGGGGTGCGAGGCGAGGGATGCGGCGAGAAGGACCCAACGGCTAGACGGAAGAGGCTTCGGGTCCGCCTCGGAATGGTCCAAGCATCGGACGCGCTTGGGGCGACTACCAGTGACAACCCCTTATCCCGCGACGCGTCCGATACACAGATAGTTCCAAGGCGGCCGAGGAGCCTCACCGCATAGCAATCGGGGTGCGAGGCGAGGGATGCGGCGAGAAGGACCCAACGGCTAGACGGAAGAGGCTTCGGGTCCGCCTCGGAATGGTCCAAGCATCGGACGCGCTTGGGGCGACTACCAGTGACAACCCCTTATCCCGCGACGCGTCCGATACACAGATAGTTCCAAGGCGGCCGAGGAGCCTCACCGCATAGCAATCGGGGTGCGAGGCGAGGGATGCGGCGAGAAGGACCCAACGGCTAGACGGAAGAGGCTTCGGGTCCGCCTCGGAATGGTCCAAGCATCGGACGCGCTTGGGGCGACTACCAGTGACAACCCCTTATCCCGCGACGCGTCCGATACACAGATAGTTCCGAGGCGGCCGAGGAGCCTCACCGCATAGCAATCGGGGTGCGAGGCGAAGGATGCGGCGAGAAGGACCCAACGGCTAGACGGAAGAGGCTTCGGGTCCGCCTCGGAATGGTCCAAGCATCGGACGCGCTTGGGGCGACTACCAGTGACAACCCCTTATCCCGCGACGCGTCCGATACACAGATAGTTCCAAGGCGGCCGAGGAGCCTCACCGCATAGCAATCGGGGTGCGAGGCGAGGGATGCGGCGAGAAGGACCCAACGGCTAGACGGAAGAGGCTTCAGGGCCGCCTCGGAATGGTCCAAGCATCGAACGCGCTTGGGGCGACTACCAGTGACAACCCCTTATCCCGCGACGCGTCCGATACACAGATAGTTCCGAGGCGGCCGAGGAGCCTCACCGCATAGCAATCGGGGTGCGAGGCGAGGGATGCGGCGAGAAGGACCCAACGGCTAGACGGAAGAGGCTTCAGGGCCGCCTCGGAATGGTCCAAGCATCGGACGCGCTTGGGGCGACTACCAGTGACAACCCCTTATCCCGCGACGCGTCCGATACACAGATAGTTCCGAGGCGGCCGAGGAGCCTCACCGCATAGCAATCGGGGTGCGAGGCGAGGGATGCGGCGAGAAGGACCCAACGGCTAGACGGAAGAGGCTTCAGGGCCGCCTCGGAATGGTCCAAGCATCGGACGCGCTTGGGGCGACTACCAATGACAACCCCTTATCCCGCGACGCGTCCGATACACAGATAGTTCCGAGGCGGCCGAGGAGCCTCACCGCATAGCAATCGGGGTGCGAGGCGAGGGATGCGGCGAGAAGGACCCAACGGCTAGACGGAAGAGGCTTCAGGGCCGCCTCGGAATGGTCCAAGCATCGGACGCGCTTGGGGCGACTACCAGTGACAACCCCTTATCCCGCGACGCGTCCGATACACAGATAGTTCCGAGGCGGCCGAGGAGCCTCACCGCATAGCAATCGGGGTGCGAGGCGAGGGATGCGGCGAGAAGGACCCAACGGCTAGACGGAAGAGGCTTCAGGGCCGCCTCGGAATGGTCCAAGCATCGGACGCGCTTGGGGCGACTACCGTTGCCAACCCCTTATCCCGCGATGCGTCTGATACACAGATAGTTCCGAGGCGGCCGAGGAGCCTCACCGCATAGCAATCGGGTTGCGAGGCAGATTATTGGGAAGGGAACCCCCTGGGATGCGGCTCAAGCAGTGCCCAAAGGGACTGGAATGCGGAATCACATCGAGAGACCCAAATGCTATACGAGGGCTCAAATCGAATTATCGATTTGGCCACGACATGGACGCATCGGAACGACTACCTTTGCCGAACCACTCGCAATTGCATCCATACCGAAACCAATAGACATTTCCGTTAGAGCCCTCGCATAGCATTCGGGAATCTCGCATGCCCCTCTAAATCGACCAATGCTGGCGCTCAATGAAAATCCGAGCGCTACCACCGTTCGAGCGCCAGCATTGGTCGAGTTAGAGGGGCACGGGGGAGAATGCTCCAGTCAACACCTCCCCTATATAAGTTATTTGTCCGATTCTCGCACAACCGTAGTCTGCCTCGTCGAATCAAACAACGGTCCCAGATTCCGACTTCCGTTCCGTAGAGACCCAAAAGCTAGATGGAGGCTCGCAAGAAAGAGAGTCGGCGCATAGCAATCGGGTTTCTCGAACGTTTAGGGACCGAGCTCACTTGCGGATAGGGCAAAATCCGCCAAGCAACCCAAAAGCTAGACGGGGGCTCGAATCGAATCGCCTAGGCGGCCACAACAACGACGTGTTGGATCGACTACCAGTGCCAAACCATTCAGCAAGACTAGTCTGTGTCGAGGCCGGATAGAGATTCTCAGAGAGCGCCCGCATAGCATTTAGGAGACCTGCCGCGTCCCTCACACTCGACAAATGGTGGTGCACGTTTATAAATCCGAGCGATCCCAACCCTTTCAAGCACCAACATCGGTCGAGATAGAGGGGCACGGAGGGGGCTGCGTGAGACAACACAGTCCCCTATATAAGTTATTTGTCCGATTCTCACACATCCGAAGAATGGTCATCAAATCGGACAACAGCCCAAACTTCCGACTTCCGTCCCAGAAAGCCCAAGAGCTATCTAAAACGTTCATGGCCGGAACTCGATCGCGGCTATACCAGTCCGCCAAGCAACCCAAAAGCTAGACTGGAGCTCTAGTCGAATCACCTCTGTGGCCATTGCAAGGACGTGTTGGAGCGACTACCATTGCCGAACCATTCCGCAGGTCGAGTCCATACCAAGGCCGCATAGAGATTCACGATGAGCTCCTGCATAGCAATCAGGAGACTTGCCGTGTCCATCACAATCGATAAATCCTGGTGCAAGATTTTTGCATCCGAGCGCTCCAACCAGTCGAGCACCAGCATCAATCGACATAAACGGGCACGGGGGGAGGATGCTCGAGAACACTACCTCCCCTATATAAGTTATTTGTCCGATTCTCAAGCAGCCGAAGTCTGGTCATCGAATCGGGTCAAAGACCACAACTTCCGACTTTACCCACAATGCAAGTCATCGAATCGAACATCGGCCCCCGAGTCGGACTCCATGCGTATGTCAGGTCATCGGACCCAAATTCCGCCTTCCTGCGCATGGCGGGCCATCAATATCAACTCGGTCATCGGACCCAAACTCCGCCTTTTTGCGTATGGCACGCCTTCAAATCGGTCATCGGACCCAAATTCCGCCTTCCTGTGCATGGCGGGCCATCAACATCAACTCGGTCATCGGACCCAAATTCCGCCTTTCTGCGCATGGCACGCCATCAACTCGGTCATCGGACCCAAATTCCGCCTTCCTGCGCATGGCAGGTCATCGGACACAAATTCAGACCTCGCCAATATGCCTACGTATCGAATCGGTCATCGGACCCAACTTCCGACTTCATCCATACTGTAGGGTCTTTGAGGTTGGCGCGGTGCGCTCAACCCAGGGAGTCGACCCATCGAAGCATACACCTCCCCTATATAAGCTATTTGTCCGATTCCCACACCTGTGTAGTTTGCACCTCTGACCAGGACATCGACCCCAACTTCCGAACTCGACTGCAACGACGGCACCAGCGCCTTGGTGCGCACCTTGCGACGCACAGTCCCAACATTCGCCTTCCTGCACATGGCAGGTCATCGGACCCAAATTCCGACCTCGCGAGTATGCCTACATATCGAATCGGTCATCGGACCCAACTTCCGACTTCATCCATACCGTAGGGTCTTTGAGGTTGGCGCGGTGCGCTCAACCCGGGGAGTCGACCCAACGAAGCATACACCTCCCCTATATAAGCTATTTGTCCGATTCCCACACCTGTGTAGTTTGCACCTCCGATCAAGACATCGACCCCAACTTCCGAACTCGCCTCCAACGACCGAACCAGCGCCTTGGTGCGCACCTTGCAACGCACAGTGCCAACATTCGCCTTCCTGCACGTGGCAGGTCATCGGACCCAAATTCCGACCTCGCGAGTATGCCTACATATCGAATCGGTCATCGGACCCAACTTCCGACTTCATCCATACCGTAGGGTCTTTGAGGTTGGCGCGGTGCGCTCAACCCGGGGAGTCGACCCAACGAAGCATACACCTCCCCTATATAAGCTATTTGTCCGATTCCCACACCTGTGTAGCTTGCACCTCCGATCAGGACATCGACCCCAACTTCCGAACTCGACTAAAAAGACCGCACCAGCGCCTTGGTGTGCACCTTGCAACGCACAGTGTCAACATTCGCCTTCCTGCACATGGCAGGTCATCGGACCCAAATTCCGACCTCATGAGCATACCTACTAATCGAATCGGTCATCGGACCCAACTTCCGACTTCATCCATACCGTAGGGTCTTTGAGGTTGGCGCGGTGCGCTCAACCTGGGGAGTCGACCCATCGAAGCATACACCTCCCCTATATAAGCTATTTGTCCGATTCCGACACCTGTGTAGTTTGCACCTCCGCTCAGGACATCGACCCCAACTTCCGAACTCGCCTGCAACGACCGAACCAGCGCCTTGGTGCGCACCAAAAGTGCGCACTTTTGGAGGGCACTTTTCTGCGCTCCAAAGGTGCGCACTTTTGGAGGGCACTTTTTGGAGGGCACTTTTCTGCGCTCCAAAGGTGCGCACTTTTGGAGGGCACTTTTTGGAGGGCACTTTTCTGCGCTCCAAAGGTGCGCACTTTTGGAGGGCACTTTTTGGAGGGCACTTTTCTGCGCTCCAAAGGTGCGCACTTTTGGAGGGCACTTTTTGGAGGGCACTTTTCTGCGCTCCAAAGGTGCGCACTTTTGGAGGGCACTTTTTGGAGGGCACTTTTCTGCGCTCCAAAGGTGCGCACTTTTGGAGGGCACTTTTTGGAGGGCACTTTTCTGCGCTCCAAAGGTGCGCACTTTTGGAGGGCACTTTTTGGAGGGCACTTTTCTGCGCTCCAAAGGTGCGCACTTTTGGAGGGCACTTTTTGGAGGGCACTTTTCTGCGCTCCAAAGGTGCGCACTTTTGGAGGGCACTTTTTGGAGGGCACTTTTCTGCGCTCCAAAGGTGCGCACTTTTGGAGGGCACTTTTTGGAGGGCACTTTTCTGCGCTCCAAAGGTGCGCACTTTTGGAGGGCACTTTTGTGCACTCCAAAGGTGCGCACTTTTGGAGGGCACTTTTCCTGTGCTCCAAAGGTGCACACCTAGGTGAGCACCTTCGACCACACCTTGTAGCACACCAAACTCTGACTTTCGACTTCATCCGCAATGCAGGGTCTTTGAGGTTGGCGCAATGCGCACAACCAGGGGAGTCGACCCATCAAACCCAACACCTCCCCTATATAAGCTATTTGTCTGATTCTCATACATGCGTAGCCTGCAGGAGCAATTAGGACATCGACCCCAACTTTCGGCTTCTAAACGAAAACAAGGTCTTTGAGGTTGGTGTAATGCGAACAACTAGGGGAGTCAACCCATCAAACCCAACACCTCCCCTATATAAGCTATTTGTCTGATTCTCATACATGTGTAGTCTACAGGAGCAATTAGGACATCGACCCCAACTTTTGACTTCTTAACGAAAACAAGGTCTTTGAGGTTGACGTAATGCGCACAACCAGGGGAGTCGACCCATCAAACCCAACACCTCCCCTATATAAGCTATTTGTCCGATTCTCATACATGTGTAGCCTGCAGGAGCCATTAGGACATTGACCCCAACTTTTGACTTCTTAACGAAAACAAGGTCTTTGAGGTTGGCGTAATGCGCACAACCAAGGGAGTTGACCCATCAAACCCAACACCTCCCCTATATAAGCTATTTGTCTGATTCTCATACATGTGTAGCCTGCAACAACGATTAGGACATCCACCCCAACTTCTGAATTCGTCTGCGTTGACCGCACCAAAGGTGCACGCCTTGGTGCTCACCAAAATCCGACTTCCGACTTCTTCTGCTATGCGGGGTCTTTGAGGTTGGCGCAGTGCGCACAACCAGGGGAGTCAACCCACCGAATGCAACACCTCCCCTATATAAGCTATTTGTCTGATTCTCATACATGCGTAGACTGCAGCAATGATTAGGACATCCACCCCAACTTTTGACTTCTTAAACAAGACAGGGTCTTTGAAGTTGGTGCAGTGCACACAACCAGGGGAGTCGACCCATCAAACGCAACACCTCCCCTATATAAAGCTATTTGTCCGATTCTCATACGTGTAGTCTGCAGCAGCGATTAGGACATCGACCCCAACTTCCGAATTCGTTTGCATTGACCGCACCAAAGGTGCACGCCTTGGTGTGCACCCTGGAGTGCACTTTGGTGCTCACCTCGGTGCACACTTTGGTGTGCACCTCGGTGTGCACCAAAGGTGCGCACCTTGGAGCGCACCAAAGGTGTACACTTTGGAGCGCACCACATAGGGTCTTTGAGAGGTTGGCGCAGTGCGCACACCAAGGTGGGTGTTGAGGTGCGTGCCGAGGTGGGTGGGTGCTAGGGTGCGCTCCATGGTGGGTGCCAGGGTGGGTGCGTGCTAGGGTGGATTCCAAAGAGGGTCATAGGGTGGGTGCCAAGGTGGGTTGGTGATATAGTGGGTTCAAAGGTGGGTACTAGGGTGGGTTCCAAGGTGGGTCACAAGTTGGGTGCCAGGATGCGTGGGTGTTAGGTTGGGTGCCAAGGTGGGCTCCTGCGTGGGTGGGTGCTAGGGTGGGTTTCAAGGTGGACGCGAGGGCGGGTGCCAAGGTGGGTAACAAGTTGGGTGTTAGGATGGGTGAGTGCTAGAGTGGGTGCCAAGGTGGGTGGGTGCTAAGGTGGATGCCAAGGTGGTTCACAGGGTGGGTGGGTTCTAGGGTGAGTTCCAAGGTGGGTCACAGGTTCAGTGCTAGGGTGGGTGTCAAGGCGGGTGTCGAGGTGCCTGGGTGCTAGGGTGTGGATGCCAATGTGGGTCATAGGGTGGGTACTAGGGTGGGCTGCAATGTGGGTGCCAAGGTGGGTAACATGCTCGGTGGGTTCTAAATTGGGTGCCAGGGTGGGTGTGCACCCACCTTGCCCGAGGTGGGTGCCAAGGTGCCAGTGTGGGTGGGTGCTAAGGTGGATGCCAAGGTGGGTGAGAAGGTGGGTGATAGGTTGAGTGGTAGGATGGGTGGGTGCCAAGATGGGTCACAGGGTGGGTGCAAGGGTGGGTAGGTGCTAGGGTTGGTGTCAGGGTGGGTGGGTGCTAGGTTGGGTTCCAAGGTGGGTGCGAGGGTGAGTGTCAAGGTGGGTCACAGGTTAGGTGCTAGGATGGGTGAGTGCTAGGGTGCAAAGGTGCCAGGGTGGGTGCTAGGATGGGTCGATGCTAGGGTGAGTGGCAAGGTGGGTCCACAAGTGTCAAGGTGGGTGCCGAGGTGGGTGCCAAGTCGGCGACTGCTATGGTGGATGCCAAGGTGGGTCACGGGGTGGGTGCCAAGTTGCTAGGTTGGGTTCCAAGGTGGGTGCCAACGTGGGTGCTAGGGTGCGTGGGTTAAAGGGTGTGTCACAACGTGGGTGCCAGGATGGGTGCGCACCCACACTGGCCAAGACGGGTGCGGGTGCAAGGTTGGGTTCCAAGCCCGGTCACAGGCTGGGTGCTAGGATGGGTGGGTGCCAAGGTGGGCACCAGGGTGGGTGCACCCACCCTGGCCAAGGTGGGTCACGGGGTGGGTCCTAGGGTGGGTAACGGGGTGGGTACTAAGGTGCGTGCCAAGGTGGGTCATAGGGTGGGTGCCAAGGTGGGCACCAGGGTGGGTGTGCACCAACCCTAGCCAGGGTAGGTCACGGGGTGGTTGTCGGGGTGGGCGTCAAGGAGCCAAGGTGGGTGGCAAGTAGCCAAGTTGCGTGCCAAGGTGGGTGTCGGGGTGGGTGCCAAGGATCCAAGGTGGGTGCCAAGGAACCAAGGTGGGTGTCTGGGTGGGTGCCGAGGTGGGAGCCAGGGTGGGTCCCAAGGTGAGTGCAAAGGTGGGTGCCAGGGTCAAGGTGAGTGCCAATGTGGGTTCCAAGGTGCCAGGGTCAGGGTGAGTGCCAATGTGGGTTCAAAGGTGCTAAGTTGGGTGCGAGGTTGGGTGCGAGGGTGGGTGGGTGCCAAGGTGTGCTAGGTGGAAGCCCGGGTGGGTCGGCATCCCATGGGTGTCGAGTTGGGTGCCTGATGGGTGCTTCTTGTCAAGTTTTAGTCGTCGGGACTCATTTCGAGCCTTAGAGGTCGTTTCTTGTCCGGTTGCCCTGTCTTCGACCTGGGAACCCAATTTTGGTCCTCGGGTCCCATTTTTTTTTGTCTCGCATCCCACTTTTGGCCTGTGGCCTTTTCGGGGTCGATTCTCGTTTTGGGCATCAGAGCATGTTTCTTCTCCTAAAACCCAATATTTGTTTATTAAGTCTCGGAACACATTTTTGTTCTCGTGGACCCATCATGGGTCTTGGAACGCATTTGTGGTCCTTGGGTCCCATTTTGCATCCCGAAACTTGTGTTTTGGTGCTTGATCCCTATTTTGGGTGCCCACCTTGCACCAAGTGCGCACCCGGGGCAAACCGAGCGCCTTGGTGCACCGGGGCAAGATCGAGCGTGCACCCGAGGCGCCCCGAACATGCACCAAGGTGCACTCGGCCCACATGTGAGCGCAGGTCGTTGCGCCCGAGGTGGTGTGTGGGCACCGCGTTGCAGACGGGACACTGCACGCACACGACGCCCCCTACAGGTGCACGCACGTAGGCCGGGCCGGGTGCACACCCGACGCCCTAGCAAGGTGCGCGCACCCGGGCAGGGCTCACACTTGGCGAACGGGGCGCACTTCGCGAGGGAGGGTGTGCACCTCGACGGGGGTGGGTGGCCGGGGTGGATTCGCACGTGGGTCGCGGTTTGCTAAGTACACACTGCGACAAGCTCATAACGGGTGCGATCATACCAGCGTTAGTGCACCGGATCCCATCAGAACTCCGCAGTTAAGCGCGCTTGGGCCGGAGTAGTACTGGGATGGGTGACCTCCCGGGAAGTCCCGGTGTTGCACCCTTTTTTAGTTTTTCGCCGGGCATCGCAATGCTATTTGAATAAACCTTTTGCCCGTTTGCGTTCTCGTCGGGGCCGGGCCGGGCCGGGGTGCGCTGCCCGCACTACCGCGCGCGCGGGGGCGACACCGAGCGCGCACCCGAGGCGCCCCGAGCACACAGGCCACGGTGCAACCCGGGCGTTGTGCGCGCACCCCGGTGCGCCCGAGGTGCTGCGCGCGCACCCAGGTGAAATCGGTGTGCACCTCGGCCAGTGCGCGCTCGGTCGAGTCGCGCACGTTGGCCAAGGTGCACGGTGATGTTTCTTACTCTAAGGTTCCGCACCAGACGCCCGGGACAGGTGAGCGAAGCTGGGCGGGGCCGGGTGCGCGGCCGGGGCAGGTGCACGCAGCTGGAGAGAGCTTTGGAGCACACTTCGGAGCGCACCAATGATGCGCTCCATTCAAAAGTTTCCTGAAAAGGCAAAAAAAGTTGAGATTATAGAATTTCCCACTTGAGAGATTGTAAAAAAAAAAAATTTAAAATGAAGGAAACGCGGGTGCCAAGGTGTGCGCAGCCCAGCCAAGGTGTGCGCACCAAGGCGCCCACCCTGGCGAAGGTGCACGCAAGGTGCGCACCCGAGGCAAACCGGACAATTAACCCAACTTTCGACTTCGCGCGCACCTTGGAGCGCACTTCGGAGCGCTCCTTGGTGCGCACCAATCTTGGGCACCTCGGAGTGCACCATGGCGCCCACCAAGGTGCGCACCCGGGGCAAACCGAGCTCCGACTTCGTGCGCACCTTGGAGCGCACGAAAGGTGCGCACCATGGCGCCCACCAAGGTGCGCAGCCCAGCCAAGGCGTGCGCATCAAGGTGCGCACCCTGGCGAAGGTGCGCACCCGGGGCAAACCGAGCTCCGACTTCGTGCGCACCTTGGAGCGCACAAAAGGTGCGCAACCCAGCCAAGGTGTGCGCACCCCGGTCAAACCGAGCTCCGAATCGTGCGCACCAGAGGTGCACGCCATCGTGCGCACCTTGGAGCACACTTCGGAGCCCTCCTTGGTGCGCGCCGATGTTGCGCACCTCGGAGCGCACCCGGGGAAAACAATGCAATTAACCCGACTTTCGACTTCGTGGGCACCTCGGAGCGCTCTCGGGTTCGCACCTCGGAGCACACCGAGGTGCGCACCTTTGATGCGCTGCCTTCACCAATTTCCAGAAAAGGCAAGAAAACATTGAGAAGGTGTGCGCACCGAGGTGCCCACCCTGGCGAAGGTGCACGCGAGGTGCGCACCCGGGGCAAACCGGGCTCCGACTTCGTGCACGCCGCACCTTGGAGCACACTTCGGAGCGCTCCTTGGTGCGCACCAGGGCGCGCAACCCAGCCGAGGTGCCCACCCCGGCGAAGGTGCACGCGAGGTGCGCACCCGGGGCAAACCGGGCTCCGACTTCGTGCACGCCATGGTGCCCACCGCGGCGAAGGTGCACGCGAGGTGCGCACCCGGGGCAAACCGGGCTCCGACTTCGTGCACGCCGCACCTTGGAGCACACTTCGGAGCGCTCCTTGGTGCGCACCATGGTGCCCACCAGGGCGCGCAACCCCGCCGAAGGTGCACGCGAGGTGCGCACCCGGGGCAAACCGGGCTCCGACTTCGTGCACGCCGCACCTTGGAGCACACTTCGGAGCGCTCCTTGGTGCGCACCATGGTGCCCACCAGGGCGCGCAACCCCGCCGAAGGTGCACGCGAGGTGCGCACCCGGGGCAAACCGGGCTCCGACTTCGTGCACGCCATGGTGCGCACCGCGGCGAAGGTGCGCACCCGGGGCAAACCGGGCTCCGACTTCGTGCACGCCGCACCTTGGAGCACACTTCGGAGCGCTCCTTGGTGCGCACCAGGGCGCGCAACCCAGCCGAGGTGCCCACCCCGGCGAAGGTGCACGCGAGGTGCGTACCCGGGGCAAACCGGGCTCCGACTTCGTGCACGCCGCACCTTGGAGCACACTTCGGAGCGCTCCTTGGTGCGCACCATGGTGCCCACCAGGCCGCGCAACCCAGCCAAGGTGTGCGCACCAAGGTGCACGCGAGGTGCGCACCCGGGGCAAACCGGGGTCCGACTTCGTGCACGCCGCACCTTGGAGCACACATCGGGGCGCTCCCGGGTTCGCACCGGCGTTGCGCACCGTGGTGGGCACCTCGGAGCACACCAAGGTGGGCAGCGAGGTGCGCACCTTTGATGCGATGCCTTCACTAATTTCCATAAAAGGCAAAAAAAAAACGAGATTTTAAAATTTCCGTTTTGAAAGATAGTGAGAAAAAGGGAATGCTGGTGCCATCTTGAGCCCGCCCTGGTGCGCAGCCCAGCCAAGGTGTGCGCACCAAGGTGCCCACCCTGGCGAAGGTGCGCGCCCGGGCAATTAATCCAACTTCCAACTTCGCGCGCGCCAGGGTGGGAGCGCACCCAACAACCGGGCCTGGGAAGAGCCAATGCGAGAAACCCCACCAAACGCTCTGACAAAAAAAGAGGGGGCGCTCCAGTAACCCCGCTTCGGAGCGCACCCTGGGCAAACCCAGCCAAGGTGCCCACCCCGGCCAAGGTGCAGGCGAGGTGCGCACCCGGGGCAAACCGGGCTCCGACAACGTGCACGCCGCACCTTGGAGCACACTTCGTAGCGCTCCCGGGTGCGCACCTCAGAGCACACCAAGGTGGGCAGCGAGGTGCGCACCTTTGATGCGCTGCCTTCACTAATTTCCAGAAAAGGCAAAAAAAAAAGGAGATTTTAAAATTTCCGTTTTGAAAGATAGTGAAAAAAACGGAACGCGCGTGCCATCTTGAGCCCGCCCTGGTGCGCAGCCCAGGTAAGGTGCCCACCCTGGCAAAGGTGCGCACCCGGGCAATTAACCCTACTTCCGACTTCGTGCGCGCCAGGGTGGCAACCGGGCCTCGGAAGAGCCAATGCGAGAAACCCCACCAAACGCTCCGACAAAAAAAGAGGCGGCGCTCCAATAACCCCGCTTCGGAGCGCAGCCGGGGCAAACCCAGCCAAGGTGCCCACCCCGACGAAGGTGCACGCGAGGTGCGCACCCGGGGCAAACCGGGCTCCGACAACGTGCACGCAGCACCTTGGAGCACACTTCGAAGCACTCCCGGGTGCCCACCGGCGTTGCGCACCGTGGTGGGCAGCGAGGTGCGCACCTTTGATGCGCTGCCTTCACTAATTTCCAGAAAAAGGCAAAAAAAAATGAGATTTTAAAATTTCCGTTTTGAAAGATAGTGAAAAAAAAGGAACGCGGGTGCCATCTTGAGCCCGCCCTGGTGCGCAGCCCAGGCAAGGCATGCGCACCAAGGTGCCCACCCGAGGTGCACACCCGGGGCAAACCGGGCTCCGACTTCGTGCAGGCCGCACCTTGGAGCACACTTCGGAGCGCTCCTTGGTGCGCACCATGGTGCCCACCAGGGCGCGCAACCCAGCCAAGGTCTGCACACCAAGGTGCCCACCCCGGCGAAGGTGCACGCGAGGTGCGCACCCGGGGCAAACCGGGCTCCGACTTCGTGCACGCCATGGTGCCCACCGCGGCGAAGGTGCACGCGAGGTGCGCACCCGGGGCAAACCGGGCTCCGACTTCGTGCACGCCGCACCTTGGAGCACACTTCGGAGCGCTCCTTGGTGCGCACCATGGTGCCCACCAGGGTGCGCAACCCAGCCAAGGTGTGCGCACCAAGGTGCACGCGAGGTGCGCACCCGGGGCAAACCGGGGTCCGACTTCGTGCACGCCGCACCTTGGAGCACACATCGGAGCGCTCCCAGGTTCGCACCAGCGTTGCGCACCTTTGATGCGCTGCCTTCACTAATTTCAAGAAAAGGCAAAAAAAAACGAGATTTTAAAATTTCCGTTCTGAAAGATAGTGAAAAAAACGGAACGCGGGTGCCATCTTGAGCCCTTCCTGGTGCGCAGCCCAGGCAAGTTGTGCGCACCAAGGTGCCCACCCTGGCGGAGGTGCGCGCCCGGGGCAATCCGGGCTCCGACTTCGTGCACTGCATGGTGCCCACCAAGGCGCGCAACCCAGCCAAGGTGCCCACCGCAGCGAAGGTGCACGCGAGGTGCGCACCCGAGGTGCACACCCGGGGCAAACCGGGCTCCGACTTCGTGCACGCCGCACCTTGGAGCACACTTCAGAGCGCTCCTTGGTGCGCACCAGGGCGCGCAACCCAGCCGAGGTGCCCACCCCGGCGAAGGTGCACGCGAGGTGCGCACCCGGGGCAAACCGGGCTCCGACTTCGTGCACGCCATGGTGCCCACCGCGGCGAAGGTGCGCACCCGGGGCAAACCGGGCTCCGACTTCGTGCACGCCGCACCTTGGAGCACACTTCGGAGCGCTCCTTGGTGCGCACCATGGTGCCCACCAGGCCGCGCAACCCAGCCAAGGTGTGCGCACCAAGGTGCACGCGAGGTGCGCACCCGGGGCAAACCGGGGTCCGACTTCGTGCACGCCGCACCTTGGAGCACACATCGGGGCGCTCCCGGGTTCGCACCGGCGTTGCGCACCGTGGTGGGCACCTCGGAGCACACCAAGGTGGGCAGCGAGGTGCGCACCTTTGATGCGATGCCTTCACTAATTTCCATAAAAGGCAAAAAAAAAACGAGATTTTAAAATTTCCGTTTTGAAAGATAGTGAGAAAAAGGGAATGCTGGTGCCATCTTGAGCCCGCCCTGGTGCGCAGCCCAGCCAAGGTTTGCGCACCAAGGTGCCCACCCTGGCGAAGGTGCGCGCCCGGGCAATTAACCCAACTTCCAACTTCGCGCGCGCCAGGGTGGGAGCGCACCCAACAACCGGGCCTGGGAAGAGCCAATGCGAGAAACCCCACCAAACTCTCTGACAAAAAAAGAGGGGGCGCTCCAGTAACCCCGCTTCGGAGCGCACCCTGGGCAAACCCAGCCAAGGTGCCCACCCCGGCCAAGGTGCAGGCGAGGTGCGCACCCGGGGCAAACCGGGCTCCGACAACGTGCACGCCGCACCTTGGAGCACACTTCGTAGCGCTCCCGGGTGCGCACCTCAGAGCACACCAAGGTGGGCAGCGAGGTGCGCACCTTTGATGCGCTGCCTTCACTAATTTCCAGAAAAGGCAAAAAAAAAAGGAGATTTTAAAATTTCCGTTTTGAAAGATAGTGAAAAAAACGGAACGCGCGTGCCATCTTGAGCCCGCCCTGGTGCGCAGCCCAGGTAAGGTGCCACCCTGGCAAAGGTGCGCACCCGGGCAATTAACCCTACTTCCGACTTCGTGCGCGCCAGGGTGGCAACCGGGCCTCGGAAGAGCCAATGCGAGAAACCCCACCAAACGCTCCGACAAAAAAAGAGGCGGCGCTCCAATAACCCCGCTTCGGAGCGCAGCCGGGGCAAACCAAGCCAAGGTGCCCACCCCGACGAAGGTGCACGCGAGGTGCGCACCCGGGGCAAACCGGGCTCCGACAACGTGCACGCAGCACCTTGGAGCACACTTCGAAGCACTCCCGGGTGCCCACCGGCGTTGCGCACCGTGGTGGGCAGCGAGGTGCGCACCTTTGATGCGCTGCCTTCACTAATTTCCAGAAAAAGGCAAAAAAAAATGAGATTTTAAAATTTCCGTTTTGAAAGATAGTGAAAAAAAAGGAACGCGGGTGCCATCTTGAGCCCGCCCTGGTGCGCAGCCCAGGCAAGGCATGCGCACCAAGGTGCCCACCCGAGGTGCACACCCGGGGCAAACCGGGCTCCGACTTCGTGCAGGCCGCACCTTGGAGCACACTTCGGAGCGCTCCTTGGTGCGCACCATGGTGCCCACCAGGGCGCACCCGAGGCAAACCGGGCTCCGACTTCGTGCACGCCGCACCTTGGAGCACACATCGGAGCGCTCCCAGGTTCGCACCAGCGTTGCGCACCTTTGATGCGCTGCCTTCACTAATTTCCAGAAAAGGCAAAAAAAAACGATATTTTAAAATTTCCGTTCTGAAAGATAGTGAAAAAAACGGAACGCGGGTGCCATCTTGAGCCCTTCCTGATGCGCAGCCCAGGCAAGTTGTGCGCACCAAGGTGCCCACCCTGGCGGAGGTGCGCGCCCGGGGCAAACCGGGCTCCGACTTCGTGCACTGCATGGTGCCCACCAAGGCGCGCAACCCAGCCAAGGTGCCCACCGCAGCGAAGGTGCACGCGAGGTGCGCACCCGAGGTGCACACCCGGGGCAAACCGGGCTCCGACTTCGTGCACGCCGCACCTTGGAGCACACTTCAGAGCGCTCCTTGGTACGCACCAGGGCGCGCAACCCAGCCAAGGTGCTCACCCCGGCGAAGGTGCACGCGAGGTGCGCACCCGGGGCAAACCGGGCTCGGACTTCGTGCACGCCGCACCTTGGAGCACACATCGGAGCGCTCCCGGGTTCGCACCAGCATTGCGCACCTTTGATGCGCTGCCTTCACTAATTTCCAGAAAAGGCAAAAAAAAGAAAAAAATGAGATTTTAAAATTTCCGTTTTGAAAGATAGTGAAAAAAACGGAACGCGGGTGCCATCTTGAGCCCGCCCTGGTGTGCAGCCCAGGCAAGTTGTGCGCACCAAGGCACCCACCCTGGCCAAGGTGGGTCACGGGGTGGGTCCTAGGGTGGGTAACGGGGTGGGTACTAAGGTGCGTGCCAAGGTGGGTCATAGGGTGGGTGCCAAGGTGGGCACCAGGGTGGGTGTGCACCAACCCTAGCCAGGGTAGGTCACGGGGTGGTTGTCGGGGTGGGCGTCAAGGAGCCAAGGTGGGTGGCAAGTAGCCAAGTTGCGTGCCAAGGTGGGTGTCGGGGTGGGTGCCAAGGATCCAAGGTGGGTGCCAAGGAACCAAGGTGGGTGTCTGGGTGGGTGCCGAGGTGGGAGCCAGGGTGGGTCCCAAGGTGAGTGCAAAGGTGGGTGCCAGGGTCAAGGTGAGTGCCAATGTGGGTTCCAAGGTGCCAGGGTCAGGGTGAGTGCCAATGTGGGTTCAAAGGTGCTAAGTTGGGTGCGAGGTTGGGTGCGAGGGTGGGTGGGTGCCAAGGTGTGCTAGGTGGAAGCCCGGGTGGGTCGGCATCCCATGGGTGTCGAGTTGGGTGCCTGATGGGTGCTTCTTGTCAAGTTTTAGTCGTCGGGACTCATTTCGAGCCTTAGAGGTCGTTTCTTGTCCGGTTGCCCTGTCTTCGACCTGGGAACCCAATTTTGGTCCTCGGGTCCCATTTTTTTTTGTCTCGCATCCCACTTTTGGCCTGTGGCCTTTTCGGGGTCGATTCTCGTTTTGGGCATCAGAGCATGTTTCTTCTCCTAAAACCCAATATTTGTTTATTAAGTCTCGGAACACATTTTTGTTCTCGTGGACCCATCATGGGTCTTGGAACGCATTTGTGGTCCTTGGGTCCCATTTTGCATCCCGAAACTTGTGTTTTGGTGCTTGATCCCTATTTTGGGTGCCCACCTTGCACCAAGTGCGCACCCGGGGCAAACCGAGCGCCTTGGTGCACCGGGGCAAGATCGAGCGTGCACCCGAGGCGCCCCGAACATGCACCAAGGTGCACTCGGCCCACATGTGAGCGCAGGTCGTTGCGCCCGAGGTGGTGTGTGGGCACCGCGTTGCAGACGGGACACTGCACGCACACGACGCCCCCTACAGGTGCACGCACGTAGGCCGGGCCGGGTGCACACCCGACGCCCTAGCAAGGTGCGCGCACCCGGGCAGGGCTCACACTTGGCGAACGGGGCGCACTTCGCGAGGGAGGGTGTGCACCTCGACGGGGGTGGGTGGCCGGGGTGGATTCGCACGTGGGTCGCGGTTTGCTAAGTACACACTGCGACAAGCTCATAACGGGTGCGATCATACCAGCGTTAGTGCACCGGATCCCATCAGAACTCCGCAGTTAAGCGCGCTTGGGCCGAAGTAGTACTGGGATGGGTGACCTCCCGGGAAGTCCCGGTGTTGCACCCTTTTTTAGTTTTTCGCCGGGCATCGCAATGCTATTTGAATAAACCTTTTGCCCGTTTGCGTTCTCGTCGGGGCCGGGCCGGGCCGGGGTGCGCTGCCCGCACTACCGCGCGCGCGGGGGCGACACCGAGCGCGCACCCGAGGCGCCCCGAGCACACAGGCCACGGTGCAACCCGGGCGTTGTGCGCGCACCCCGGTGCGCCCGAGGTGCTGCGCGCGCACCCAGGTGAAATCGGTGTGCACCTCGGCCAGTGCGCGCTCGGTCGAGTCGCGCACGTTGGCCAAGGTGCACGGTGATGTTTCTTACTCTAAGGTTCCGCACCAGACGCCCGGGACAGGTGAGCGAAGCTGGGCGGGGCCGGGTGCGCGGCCGGGGCAGGTGCACGCAGCTGGAGAGAGCTTTGGAGCACACTTCGGAGCGCACCAATGATGCGCTCCATTCAAAAGTTTCCTGAAAAGGCAAAAAAAGTTGAGATTATAGAATTTCCCACTTGAGAGATTGTAAAAAAAAAAAATTTAAAATGAAGGAAACGCGGGTGCCAAGGTGTGCGCAGCCCAGCCAAGGTGTGCGCACCAAGGCGCCCACCCTGGCGAAGGTGCACGCAAGGTGCGCACCCGAGGCAAACCGGACAATTAACCCAACTTTCGACTTCGCGCGCACCTTGGAGCGCACTTCGGAGCGCTCCTTGGTGCGCACCAATCTTGGGCACCTCGGAGTGCACCATGGCGCCCACCAAGGTGCGCACCCGGGGCAAACCGAGCTCCGACTTCGTGCGCACCTTGGAGCGCACGAAAGGTGCGCACCATGGCGCCCACCAAGGTGCGCAGCCCAGCCAAGGCGTGCGCATCAAGGTGCGCACCCTGGCGAAGGTGCGCACCCGGGGCAAACCGAGCTCCGACTTCGTGCGCACCTTGGAGCGCACAAAAGGTGCGCAACCCAGCCAAGGTGTGCGCACCCCGGTCAAACCGAGCTCCGAATCGTGCGCACCAGAGGTGCACGCCATCGTGCGCACCTTGGAGCACACTTCGGAGCCCTCCTTGGTGCGCGCCGATGTTGCGCACCTCGGAGCGCACCCGGGGAAAACAATGCAATTAACCCGACTTTCGACTTCGTGGGCACCTCGGAGCGCTCTCGGGTTCGCACCTCGGAGCACACCGAGGTGCGCACCTTTGATGCGCTGCCTTCACCAATTTCCAGAAAAGGCAAGAAAACATTGAGAAGGTGTGCGCACCGAGGTGCCCACCCTGGCGAAGGTGCACGCGAGGTGCGCACCCGGGGCAAACCGGGCTCCGACTTCGTGCACGCCGCACCTTGGAGCACACTTCGGAGCGCTCCTTGGTGCGCACCAGGGCGCGCAACCCAGCCGAGGTGCCCACCCCGGCGAAGGTGCACGCGAGGTGCGCACCCGGGGCAAACCGGGCTCCGACTTCGTGCACGCCATGGTGCCCACCGCGGCGAAGGTGCACGCGAGGTGCGCACCCGGGGCAAACCGGGCTCCGACTTCGTGCACGCCGCACCTTGGAGCACACTTCGGAGCGCTCCTTGGTGCGCACCATGGTGCCCACCAGGGCGCGCAACCCCGCCGAAGGTGCACGCGAGGTGCGCACCCGGGGCAAACCGGGCTCCGACTTCGTGCACGCCGCACCTTGGAGCACACTTCGGAGCGCTCCTTGGTGCGCACCATGGTGCCCACCAGGGCGCGCAACCCCGCCGAAGGTGCACGCGAGGTGCGCACCCGGGGCAAACCGGGCTCCGACTTCGTGCACGCCGCACCTTGGAGCACACTTCGGAGCGCTCCTTGGTGCGCACCAGGGCGCGCAACCCAGCCGAGGTGCCCACCCCGGCGAAGGTGCGTACCCGGGGCAAACCGGGCTCCGACTTCGTGCACGCCGCACCTTGGAGCACACTTCGGAGCGCTCCTTGGTGCGCACCATGGTGCCCACCAGGCCGCGCAACCCAGCCAAGGTGTGCGCACCAAGGTGCACGCGAGGTGCGCACCCGGGGCAAACCGGGGTCCGACTTCGTGCACGCCGCACCTTGGAGCACACATCGGGGCGCTCCCGGGTTCGCACCGGCGTTGCG